>NC_069507.1:245158979-245363979 GCF_027579735.1 Bombina bombina
CATCTCTTGGCAGGGCCCTCTACCCATCTGATCCCTTTAATTGTTTTGTTGTACTCCCCTTTGTTTATAGCGCTGCGGAATCTGTTGGCGCTCTACAAATAACCGATAATAATAATAATAATATATATATGTATGTGTGTGTATATATATATATATATATATGTATGTGTATGTGTGTATATATATATATGTGTGTGTGTGTATATATATATATATGTATATATTTATATATATGTGTGTGTGTGTGTGTGTATATAATATATATATATGTGTGTGTGTGTATATATATGTATATATTTATATATGTGTGTGTGTGTCTGTGTATACATAATATATATATATGTGTGTGTGTGTATATATATATGTATATATTTATATATACGTGTGTGTGTTTCTAAAGTACTGAGTGCATCTTGCCAGCTAAGGAGTTAATCACACATGTCTTGACTAGTGGCAATACAAATAGTTCATATATAAAACAAATTTAGTACTTGCACTGTATGAATAAATATAATATGGCAATTTAATAGATTATAAATACTAACACACATATAGCATAAGAAATCAGACGCTGAGCAGCTCTCCTTACACAAATACCTAGTTCTAACATTATACTAAACATAAATAAAAGAAGGGACCAAACTATAATGCACAGATGAGATTTTTTGTAAATACATTATCAGTCATCAGTAAAAGAATGATGTAGACACCTAATGCTTCTAAATAAAACTGTGACACCACACACTGTTCTTTTCATCAGCTAAGCAATCATGACCTCTCCCTACTGTACAGTCTTGCAGACAAATCATCTCTTTCCCTTTCTGTCTCTCCTCGTGTTGTTCCAGCAGCAGCTGATGCGTCTTGTGCAGGTGCAGTGAGAGGGCTGACAAGAGGAGGGTAAACCAGACAACAGGAAGTGTGAAGCCAGAAGAAGTTTGTTACAAACAGCTGGAGTGACTCTCGTACTGCTGGGCACACTGACTACAGCTCAGTAACAATAAGCTGCTCATATACAAGATCAGTGTAAACTGGTATGGAGGTTCAAATGAGGGTACCAATAATACATCAGTGTTTGTGTCTCCAGGAACAAAAGGGGGATCCATATTTGGGGTATATAAATCCTGTTTTCCCCATAACGGGATGACTGACACAAGCATTTCACCAGAACTGCTTGTGCAATGCTGTCGGCATTTAGCGATGTCGGGCGGACATAGTCCCCTACAGCGAATCATGTCTGTCTGCCATTTGATAAATCGGCCCCATAGTATGAAACCATCAGCTACATATTTGTACACATTACAGCAGGCTGTGAGACTATGACGGATCACTGCGGATCAGGTCCGCCAATACGCTCGCCGTATTCAGCATTGCACCAGCAGCTCACAAGAGCTGCTGGTGCAACGCTGCCCCCTGCAGACTCGCGGCCAATGGGCCGCCAGCAGGGTGGTGTCAATCAACCCGATCGTACGTATTGTGGTGATGTCTGTCCGCCTGCTCAGAGCAGGCGGACAGGTTATGGAGCAGCGGTCTTTGTGACTGCTGCTTCATAACTGCTGTTTCTGGCGAGCCTGCAGGCTCGCCAGAAACAAGGGGCATCAAGCTCCATACGGAGCTTGATACATATGCCCCAGTGTGTGTGTGTGTGTGTGACAGTGTTCAAAAGAGTGAGACAGTGTGAGACTGTGTGTGTGTGTGTGTGTGTGTGTGTGTGTGTGTGTGTGTGACAGTGTTCAAAAGAGTGAGACTGTGTGTGTGTGTGTGTGTGTGTGTGTGTGTGTGACAGTGTTCAAAAGAGTGAGACAGTGTGAGACTGTGTGTGTGTGTGTGTGACAGTGTTCAAAAGAGTGAGACAGTGTGAGACTGTGTGTGTGTGTGTGTGTGTGACAGTGTTCAAAAGAGTGAGACAGTGTGAGACTGTGTGTGTGTGTGTGTGACAGTGTTCAAAAGAGTGAGACAGTGTGAGACTGTGTGTGTGTGTGTGTGTGTGTGACAGTGTTCAAAAGAGTGAGACTGTGTGTGTGTGTGTGTGTGTGTGTGTGACAGTGTTCAAAAGAGTGAGACAGTGTGAGACTGTGTGTGACAGTGTTCAAAAGAGTGAGACTGTGTGTGTGTGTGTGTGTGTGTGTGTGACAGTGTTCAAAAGAGTGAGACAGTGTGAGACTGTGTGTGTGTGTGTGTGTGTGTGTGTGTGACAGTGTTCAAAAAAGTGTGACAGTGTGAGACTGTGTGTGTGTGTGTGTGTGTGTGTGACAGTGTTCAAAAGAGTGAGACAGTGTGAGACTGTGTGTGTGTGTGACAGTGTTCAAAAGAGTGAGACAGTGTGAGACTGTGTGTGTGTGTGTGACAGTGTTCAAAAGAGTGTGACAGTGTGAGACTGTGTGTGTGTGTGTGTGTGTGACAGTGTTCAAAAGAGTGAGACAGTGTGAGACTGTGTGTGTGTGTGACAGTGTTCAAAAGAGTGAGACAGTGTGAGACTGTGTGTGTGTGTGTGACAGTGTTCAAAAGAGTGAGACAGTGTGAGACTGTGTGTGTGTGTGACAGTGTTCAAAAGAGTGAGACAGTGTGAGACTGTGTGTGTGTGTGTGACAGTGTTCAAAAGAGTGAGACAGTGTGAGACTGCGTGTGTGTGTGTGACAGTGTTCAAAAGAGTGAGACAGTGTGAGACTGTGTGTGTGTGTGACAGTGTTCAAAAGAGTGAGTCAGTGTGAGACTGTGTGTGTGTGTGTGTGACAGTGTTCAAAAGAGTGAGACAGTGTGAGACTGTGTGTGTGACAGTGTTCAAAAGAGTGAGACAGCGTGAGACTGCGTGTGTGTGTGACAGTGTTCAAAAGAGTGAGACAGTGTGAGACTGTGTGTGTGTGTGACAGTGTTCAAAAGAGTGAGACTGTGTGAGACTGTGTGTGTGTGTGACAGTGTTCAAAAGAGTGAGACAGTGTGAGACTGCGTGTGTGTGTGACAGTGTTCAAAAGAGTGAGACAGTGTGAGACTGTGTGTGTGTGTGACAGTGTTCAAAAGAGTGAGACTGTGTGAGACTGTGTGTGTGTGTGTGACAGTGTTCAAAAGAGTGAGACAGTGTGAGACTGCGTGTGTGTGTGACAGTGTTCAAAAGAGTGAGACAGTGTGAGACTGTGTGTGTGTGTGGCAGTGTTCAAAAGAGTGAGACTGTGTGAAACTGTGTGTGTGTGTGTGTGTGACAGTGTTCAAAAGAGTGAGACAGTGTGAGACTGTGTGTGTGTGTGACAGTGTTCAAAAGAGTGAGTCAGTGTGAGACTGTGTGTGTGTGTGTGTGACAGTGTTCAAAAGAGTGAGACAGTGTGAGACTGTGTGTGTGTGTGACAGTGTTCAAAAGAGTGAGTCAGTGTGAGACTGTGTGTGTGTGTGACAGTGTTCAAAAGAGTGAAACCGTGTGAGACTGTGTGTGTGTGTGACAGTGTTCAAAAGAGTGAGACAGTGTGAGACTGTGTGTGTGTGTGATAGTGTTCAAAAGAGTGAGACAGTGTGAGACTGTGTGTGTGTGTGTGTGTGACAGTGTTCAAAAGAGTGAGACAGTGTAAGACTGTGTGTGTGTGTGTGTGACAGTGTTCAAAAGAGTGAGACAGTGTGAGACTGTGTGTGTGTGTGACAGTGTTCAAAAGAGTGAGACTGTGTGAGACTGTGTGTGTGTGTGACAGTGTTCAAAAGAGTGAGACAGTGTGAGACTGCGTGTGTGTGTGACAGTGTTCAAAAGAGTGAGACAGTGTGAGACTGTGTGTGTGTGTGACAGTGTTCAAAAGAGTGAGACTGTGTGAGACTGTGTGTGTGTGTGTGACAGTGTTCAAAAGAGTGAGACAGTGTGAGACTGCGTGTGTGTGTGACAGTGTTCAAAAGAGTGAGACAGTGTGAGACTGTGTGTGTGTGTGACAGTGTTCAAAAGAGTGAGACTGTGTGAAACTGTGTGTGTGTGTGTGACAGTGTTCAAAAGAGTGAGACAGTGTGAGACTGTGTGTGTGTGTGACAGTGTTCAAAAGAGTGAGTCAGTGTGAGACTGTGTGTGTGTGTGTGTGACAGTGTTCAAAAGAGTGAGACAGTGTGAGACTGTGTGTGTGTGTGACAGTGTTCAAAAGAGTGAAACCGTGTGAGACTGTGTGTGTGTGTGACAGTGTTCAAAAGAGTGAGACAGTGTGAGACTGTGTGTGTGTGTGACAGTGTTCAAAAGAGTGAGACAGTGTGAGACTGCGTGTGTGTGTGACAGTGTTCAAAAGAGTGAGACAGTGTGAGACTGTGTGTGTGTGTGACAGTGTTCAAAAGAGTGAGACTGTGTGAGACTGTGTGTGTGTGTGTGACAGTGTTCAAAAGAGTGAAACCGTGTGAGACTGTGTGTGTGTGTGACAGTGTTCAAAAGAGTGAGACAGTGTGAGACTGTGTGTGTGTGTGACAGTGTTCAAAAGAGTGAGTCAGTGTGAGACTGTGTGTGTGTGTGTGTGACAGTGTTCAAAAGAGTGAGTCAGTGTGAGACTGTGTGTGTGTGTGACAGTGTTCAAAAGAGTGAAACCGTGTGAGACTGTGTGTGTGTGTGACAGTGTTCAAAAGAGTGAGACAGTGTGAGACTGTGTGTGTGTGTGATAGTGTTCAAAAGAGTGAGACAGTGTGAGACTGTGTGTGTGTGTGTGTGTGTGTGACAGTGTTCAAAAGAGTGAGACAGTGTAAGACTGTGTGTGTGTGTGTGACAGTGTTCAAAAGAGTTAGACAGTGTGAGACTGTGTGTGTGTGTGACAGTGTTCAAAAGAGTGAGACAGTGTGAGACTGCGTGTGTGTGTGACAGTGTTCAAAAGAGTGAGACAGTGTGAGACTGTGTGTGTGTGTGACAGTGTTCAAAAGAGTGAGACTGTGTGAGACTGTGTGTGTGTGTGTGACAGTGTTCAAAAGAGTGAAACCGTGTGAGACTGTGTGTGTGTGTGACAGTGTTCAAAAGAGTGAGACAGTGTGAGACTGTGTGTGTGTGTGACAGTGTTCAAAAGAGTGAGTCAGTGTGAGACTGTGTGTGTGTGTGTGTGACAGTGTTCAAAAGAGTGAGTCAGTGTGAGACTGTGTGTGTGTGTGACAGTGTTCAAAAGAGTGAAACCGTGTGAGACTGTGTGTGTGTGTGACAGTGTTCAAAAGAGTGAGACAGTGTGAGACTGCGTGTGTGTGTGACAGTGTTCAAAAGAGTGAGACAGTGTGAGACTGTGTGTGTGTGTGACAGTGTTCAAAAGAGTGAGACTGTGTGAGACTGTGTGTGTGTGTGTGACAGTGTTCAAAAGAGTGAGACAGTGTGAGACTGCGTGTGTGTGTGACAGTGTTCAAAAGAGTGAGACAGTGTGAGACTGTGTGTGTGTGTGACAGTGTTCAAAAGAGTGAGACTGTGTGAAACTGTGTGTGTGTGTGTGACAGTGTTCAAAAGAGTGAGACAGTGTGAGACTGTGTGTGTGTGTGACAGTGTTCAAAAGAGTGAGTCAGTGTGAGACTGTGTGTGTGTGTGTGTGACAGTGTTCAAAAGAGTGAGACAGTGTGAGACTGTGTGTGTGTGTGACAGTGTTCAAAAGAGTGAAACCGTGTGAGACTGTGTGTGTGTGTGACAGTGTTCAAAAGAGTGAGACAGTGTGAGACTGTGTGTGTGTGTGACAGTGTTCAAAAGAGTGAGACAGTGTGAGACTGTGTGTGTGTGTGACAGTGTTCAAAAGAGTGAGACAGTGTGAGACTGTGTGTGTGTGTGACAGTGTTCAAAAGAGTGAGACTGTGTGAGACTGTGTGTGTGTGTGTGACAGTGTTCAAAAGAGTGAAACCGTGTGAGACTGTGTGTGTGTGTGACAGTGTTCAAAAGAGTGAGACAGTGTGAGACTGTGTGTGTGTGTGACAGTGTTCAAAAGAGTGAGTCAGTGTGAGACTGTGTGTGTGTGTGTGTGACAGTGTTCAAAAGAGTGAGTCAGTGTGAGACTGTGTGTGTGTGTGACAGTGTTCAAAAGAGTGAAACCGTGTGAGACTGTGTGTGTGTGTGACAGTGTTCAAAAGAGTGAGACAGTGTGAGACTGTGTGTGTGTGTGATAGTGTTCAAAAGAGTGAGACAGTGTGAGACTGTGTGTGTGTGTGTGTGTGTGTGTGTGACAGTGTTCAAAAGAGTGAGACAGTGTAAGACTGTGTGTGTGTGTGTGACAGTGTTCAAAAGAGTTAGACAGTGTGAGACTGTGTGTGTGTGTGACAGTGTTCAAAAGAGTGTGACAGTGTGAGACTGCAAAAGTGTATGTGTGTGACTAAACTAAAGGTATGTGTAAGAGTGTGGGTGTATGTATGAGACTGTGAGGGTGTGTGTGTGGGTGATAGTGTGCAATTGATAGCGTGCAATCGAATGTGTGTGTGTGTGTGTGAGAGACTATAAAGGTATGTGTGTGATAGTGTGTAAACGGATGTGGGTGTGAGACTGTGAGGGTGTGTGTGATACCGAGTGATTGAGTGTGTGAGACTGATCTAGCATAGCCTATACCTATCCCTTGTATGTTTAAACTCCTTCACTGTCCCTACCACTTCTGCTGGATGGCTTTTCCACAATGCATTCACTACCCTCTCAGTAAAGAGAGTGTTTTTTGATGTTTTTCATTTAAAATATACCTTAATGTCCTTCATTAAGGTTTGTACTTTGGAAAATGTCCACCACAGTCTTGGTGAATGCCTATCCCTGCAACTGTATAGGCACAAACGGCTGACAAAATAATGTTCACACACCACAACAAATGCTCACACAATCTTAAAGGGATAGGCACACACAACCCACACAGCCTTTGAAGGGACAACAAAGGCACACACACACTCTTAAAGGGATAGATCACACACAACACACTCAGCCTTGCACGCTCTCCCAGTTTTAATGGTACAGGTATACACAAACCACACATCCTTTAAAGGGACAACTCAACAGTGCACACTGAGGGGCCCATTTATCAAGCTTCGGACGGAGCTTGAGGGCCCGTGTTTCTGGCAAGTCTGCAGGCTCGCCAGAAACACAAGTTATGAAGCAGCGGTCTAAAGACCGCTGCTCCATAACTAGGGTTGCCAAGGGTATAAAATGACTGCTTAGTTGTGAAAAATATATGTGGTGGGATCAAGGGTGGTGCCTAAGGTTTTGTGGAGACATTGTGTGAACCCAGCTACGTCCCGTATCTCACCTATAGCTCATCCGGTATTTTTATGAAGCACAGCTGGTAACCCTATCCATAACCTGTCCGCCTGCTCTAAGCAGGTGGACAGATATTGTCGCAATTCAACCCGATTCACAAGAGCTGCTGGTGCAATTCTGAATACGGAGAGCGTATTGCTCTCCGCATTCAGTGATGTCTGTCGGACCTGATCCGCACTGTCAGATCATGTCCGATGGACCTTTGTTAAATAGGCCCCAGAGTCTTCAAGGGACAGATCACAGTTTGCATACACATAACGACACAACCGTAAAGGCATAGACATGCTCACACACACACACAGCGATCACAGCCTATAAAGGGACAATTTACACCACACTAATGGTACAGACAAACAAACATCAATAGCCTTAAATGAACTGCTCACACCATGCACAGTCTTTAAGGGACAGGCACGCAGACTTAAAGGGACAGTCTACACCAGAATTTTTATTGTTTTAAAAGATAGATAATCCCTTTATTACCCATTTCCCAGTTTTGCATAACCAACACAGTTATAATAATATACTTTTATCCTCTGTGATTATCTTGTATCTAAGCCTCTGCAAACTGCCCCTTTATTTCAGTTCTTTTGACAGACTTGCAGTTCAGCCAATCAGTGCCTGCTCCCAGATAACTTCACGTGCACGAGCACAGTGTTATCAAGTAAAATGGAAAATTGTTTAAAATTACATGCTCTATCTGAATCATGAAAGTTTATTTTGGTCTAGACTGTCCCTTTAAAGGAATAGTGTAGTTAAAATTAAACTTTTATTAAGATAGAGGATGCAATTTTAAGCAACTTTCTAATTTACTCCTATTATCAATTTTGCTTTATTTAAAAAAGCAAGTATTTAAGGATAGGAGCCGGCCCATTTCTGGTTCAGCACCTGGGTAGCACTTTCTGATTGGTGTCTAAATGTAGCCACCAATCAGCAAGCGCTACTCAAGTGCTGAACCAAAAATGAGCCGGCTACTATGCTTACATTCAAATAAAGATATCAAGAGAATGAAAATTGATAATAGGAGTAAATTAGAAAGTTGCTTAAAATTGCATGCTCTTTCTCAATCATGAAAGTTTAATTTTAACTACACTATTCCTTTGAGCACACCTAAGAACACAGAGACTTAAATGGACGTATAGCAGTAAAGAGACAGGCTCACACCACAAACAGATAGTCTTAATGGTACAGGTGCAACAACAAACAGTTCAAGCAATCTTAAATGGACAGAACACACCACGCACAAACACACACAACCTTAAAGGGACAGCTTACCCATGCTTGTGTAGCCGTAAGGGAACAGACAAGCTCACATAATACACAGAGGCTTAAAACACAAAAACATGGCACACACAATCCTAAAGTGACAGCTCATACAACACACACACAGTCTTTAAAGGACTGGCAGACTTACACAATGCAAACAGCCTTGTAGCACACCCAGAAACGATTTTAAAGGGACAGGTCACAGCACACTTAAACACACAGCACACCCTGTTTTAAAAGGAAGCCACAAGCACATTGTCTATATGGTACTGGCACACAAAGAATGTACACAGCCTTAAAGGAATAGTTTACACCATGCACACTCTTAAAAAGGGCTGGCACACTTGCACACTTGTTTAAAAGGACAGGGAGCAGCAGGCACAAGTACACATGGCACATGCAGCCTTAAAGGGGCAGCTCACACACAGTCTGTATTTTATGTGCTTTAAGGCTGAGGCTGTGTAAGTATTTCAGTCACTTTAAGTCTGTGTGAAAGTGGGATGAGCTGTTCCTATATTAGTTATGTGTGTTGTTTGTGTTTGCACATTGTGTGTGCCTGTCCCTTTAAGACTGTGTGAGCATGGGGTGAGCTGTTCGCGTGTGTTGTCTGTATTTGTTCATGGTGTGATTTGTCCCTTTAAGACTGCTTGCGCTGTTTGTTTGTTCACCAGTACCGATTTGTCCCTTCAAAGTCTGCGTGGGTTATGTTATACTTGCGTACTCTGCAAGCCTCCTGCTGCTTTAGGACCTGTCACAATGCCCATATGTCTAGAGGACCAGTTGGTTCCCCTCTATCTGCAAGATCTGGCATGGCTAAAGTTCACTTGTTAGTTTGTCTTTTTATTATATTAGACCACACACTTTGTATCAGTTCAGGGCAATAACATTTATTTTGTACTTAAACTGAATTGAAATCTTGCAGATACCGTATGAGACTTTATATTTATCAAACCCCACTTAGCTTGGCATTAACATATTTCTACCCTGGATAGCGCCTTCTGATTGGTGAATACCACTTAACCACCAATCAGCAAGAACATCCTAGGTGCTGAACCAAAGATGGGCCGGCTCGTAAGCTTACATTCCTGCTTTTTTAAATAAAGATACCAAGAGAACGAAGAACAATTGATAATAGGAGTAAATTAGAAAGTTGCTTAAAATTCCATGCTCTATCTGAACATGAAAGAAAAAATGTGGGTTCAGTGTCCCTTTAAGGCTTCCAGTGCGATAGAAAACTACCCGGAAAAAAAAAACTGTGTGCCCCTCACCCTCAAACACATACAAACTAGGTGTACAACTTCAGGTGGCTATAGAGGGACATTTTTATTTGAATCATGCACCATAAAACTGTGTTCAGCAAATTACTTGAATTTTATTATATATGCCCAATTAAAGGGATGTTAAACACAATGGGCCAGGTTACGAGTGGAGCACTATCGTTTAGTAAGAAAGCGTAAATGTGATTGCGAGATCATAGCCTTCTTTACGCTTGAATCCATATTACAAGTGGCGCACTATTTACATTACCGTGAATTTGTTTGTGCGAACTCACTCCCAATATTTTCTATGGGTGGCGTTGAGCAATGTCCGCTCGTATTAAAAGTTCAGATCACTCAAATGCAATCAAATTTAATGCTCAGCTCTTTGGTCAGAGGAAGCAGTTGCATTAAACTACTCTATTAAACCCTAAACCACCACAACCCCCATTGCAAACTACCCCTCTACACTATAAAATTCTAAACCCCCACAACACCCATTACAAAATGTCCATTAACATATAAACCTTCTAACCAGCTATCCCCCCGAATCTAACACTTCCTAATTTACCCCCCAAAAAACTAACCTTACCTAAAAAATAAAACTAACAGTAACGGAAAAAAAAAATACAATGTATCCTTACCAGAAAAAAAACTGTTATGCATATTCTAAAACTAAAGCACTGCTTAAAAAAACACCACAAAATTAAAAAAAATATATATGTTTTAACACTAAACTATAGCAATAGCCCTTTAAAAAAAAACTACAACATTCTACAAGTAAACTCCCCACTCCCCCAAAATAAAGACTTTCTAACAAAAACCTACTCTAAAAATTCCCCTTAGAAGTTAGAAGGGCATTTAGTTCTTTTGCTGACCAAAAACAAAAATAAAAAACCTTATTCTAAAAAAAAACTCCCAAATAATCCTAACACTAAACCACAAAGTTGGTACTTACCAAAGTTGAATCCGGGTGACAGCACTCCATCTTCATCCCAAGGGTGGTCCATCTTCATCCAGACAGCAGTCTTTCCTCTTTATCCATCTTCGGCTCCTCCATCGCCAACATCCTCTTCATGTGGTCACCTGCCGCACACTAAATTTTAAATGCAAGGTACCCTCTTTATATAGGGGTAACCTTGCATTCCTATTGGCTTATTTTCAAATTCAAATCAGTCAAAAGAATGAAAGCTTTTTGTATTGGCTGATTTGAGTTTGAATTAGAAAACCAGCCAACAGGAATGCAAGGGTATCCCTATATAAAGTTACCTATATAATGGGGGTACCTCGTATTCAAACTTCTGTGTGTGGCGGGTGACCGCAAAAGAGGACATTGACGATGGAAGATCCAAAGATGGATGAAGATAGAAGACTAGCAAGATATATAGATGTGTGGGTTGTTGTTGTTTGGGAAAACTATATATATATATATATATATATATATATTGTATAAATATTGAATGAATAATTCTAAAGCTTGAGGGGTATATTTATCAAAGAGTCAACTGAAAATACACTTGACTACCATGTCGTATTTGTTGCGTGATTGATCCGCTGTAGTTATCAAAGGGTCAAGATCATCAAATTTTGGAATTTGTGACGAAATATACGTTCCTGCGATCTCAATCCGACACAGATCAATGCTTGCGTCATTACAGATGTTTTGAATTCAGATTCGACTCTATTTGACCCTTTTCCAAATTTATCAAACATTTAACAGGAACGCTCGCGTCTATTCCGACGCAGCGTACCTAGTTTTCAATCCACCACCCTTGAGGCCGCGGATGCCATAGAACTCAATGGGAATATGAAAACACAGAAAGCTTATGTTCGATGCTGCAAGAGAATGAAGTATATTACATAATAAAAGTAAATTAGAAACTCTATTAAAATTGTATACCCTTTCTAAATCAAACAATATTATTGCTCCACATTTGGTGCACTAGTAGATATAGGGATAAAAATTAAAAATACATTACTACTTATGGATTATGTTACAACGTTGTCTCTCATTACAAAGCAAGGGGAAAATATTATTTCTCCAAATTTGTTGTAAAGGTTTGCCCCAAACTTGTTGCACTAATAGATATAGAGATAAAAATGAAATAAATACACAGCATAATATAGCTAACTTCCTTTTTATTTTTTTGGAAAAATCTATGTGCACCATGTTTAAGCCATGTAATACAAGTCCCACTCTCCACTTCACTCTGCACCAATTTTGATGCAACACATTTTGCACCAATTATGACGCAAACTCCTAAACAACCCACACACTAGTGAATTTTTCAACCACTTTTGATTGGAATATGCAGAATCACATGATTTATGACATCAGCCAATCTGATTCAAATATACATTTTAAACTATCACTAACTAATCAAATTGCTCAATACTTGTGTCATTGATCACTCATCAGAACTTGTAAGGGCCATTTGTTACATTGTATATTATACTTTGAAAGTATGTATATATGAAATTAGAATGAAAGATAAACATTGATGCTAACATTAGGACACACAGTGTAATATTTTAGACAATGATTTTAACATTTTAATTGATATTTGATTCAATATAATCTTAAGATGATAGCTCAAAGGGATAGCCCACCTAACATTAAACTTTCATGATTCAGATACAGCAGAAATGAAAATCACCTCTTTACTGTCATGCTAATTTTGGTGTATTTCTTCCTTCTCTTGAATTTCTTTTTCAGTAAGAAATGTCATCTTATATGCCAGCCCATTTTATAACACCTGTGTAGGGGTAGTTTTTAAAACTAGATTGCAATCAGGAGGGGTTACACAGATACAGAGAGAAAATTGGCCCATCTCTAAAAATATCCATTGATTGCAAATAAATACATATGATACCCTGATTACATGTTATATTCTCAATTATTCCTGATCAGAATAATAATACATTTACCCTATATACATATAGTGGTATAAATAAACACAGAGATATGATGACAGACAACAGGCTTAGCCTGTTTTACATCTCCTGCCCCTGCTTGTGGGTTCATCAATCTGATTGGTTGATTGGATCTAACCTCCGCTAACATATCTATGGCTAGCACACAATCACATCCTTTGTACTAAGTCGACATTTACCCTCTAAATCTTCATGCTATACATTGATTGAATGTGCACTTTAACATCCTTCGATCCTGCATGTGTGTTCATTGCTTACAATGATATTTTAGACATTGTTTTTAAAAAATCGCTTCTTTCCGGATTTCTGCAGCCTCATTGAAAGACCCTCCCCTGACTGTATACGTCACACAACAACAGCTATGCAAATTAGCCATGTGCCATACCTTACTCCGGATGAAGAGGCTTGTGCTAATACGGTGTGAGTTGCACCATTTACAGCTCATCAAAGTTCTGGAAGGGGCGTGGCCTATGTGACGCACACTCGTACGTGCAAACAAGCACTGCTACTATTGGTCAATTAGTTGGACACAATGTATATAAGGCTGCAGCATCTCTATGTTTTTAACTTGCTCATTTTCGGATGTCAGGCTATGACACCTGCCTGATGAACTGATTTGAACCATTTGATAAAGATGCTAGTTGGCACCGAAACGTCATGGGACTGTTTTATTTTTGATATTCTGCAATAAAAGCTAAATTTTATTATATTATCCAGTGAGTGCTATCCTTTTATCGGCAAAAATTTTAAATGTGGTGGGGAGGAGTGGGGGCGGGGCCTAAACAATCATAAGACCAAAGTAATATAAATAAAATTCTAAATAAAATCATATATTTTAATATTCTTAGGCAGCAAATCAAACACAAGCTCAAACCACTGGTATAGCTATGTGAGCTCTGTATTTAATTAACCTTTGCAGAGACAGTGCTAAATATTTTTATCTTAATTGGACATTTAATAATAGATTCTTTAAAACTGCTCTCTGCATTCCCCATTATTATTCTAAATTCTGGCCTTTAAAATTAGCAAAAATGCACAGTAACACACTACATAGCATACACTTACACATGCAGATACACACACACTACATAGCATATACTTACACATGCAGATACACACAGCCACGACATAGCATACACTTATACATGCAGATATACACACACAATACATAGCATACACTTACACATGCAGATACACACACACTACATAGCATACACTTATACATGCAGATACACACACACTACATAGCATACACTTACACATACAGATACACACACACACACACACACTATATAGCTTACACTTATACATGCAGATACACACACACTACATAGCATACACTTACACATGCAGATACACACACACACTACATAGCTTACACTTATACATGCAGATACACACACACACACTACATAGCTTACACTTATACATGCAGATACACACACACTACATAGCATACACTTACACATGCAGATACACACACACACTACATAGCATACACGTACACATGCAGATACACACACACACACACTACATAGCATACACTTACACATGCAGATATACACACACACTACATAGCTTACACTTATACATACAGATACACACACACACACCACATAGCATACACTTATACATGCAGATACGCACACACACACTACGTAGCATACACTTACACATACAGATACACACATACACACACACTATATATAGCTTACACTTATACATGCAGATACACACACACTACATAGCATACACTTATACATGCAGATACACACACACTACATAGCATACACTTATACATGCAAATACACACAAACACTACATAGCATACACTTATACATGCAGATACGCACACATACACTACACAGCATACACTTATACATGCAGATACACACACACTACACAGTATACACTTATACATGCAAATACACACAAACACTACATAGCATACACTTATACATGCAGATACATACACATACACACTTATAGATACAGATAGACACACACTACATCATATATGGGTTTCTGTAATTCACTGTATGGGGTCCTGGGGTTGGCAAGCACATTAGCTGGCACATTAGCTGGCAGTCTGAGGTTGCCACTGTTCATTACCCTGGTGTTAGCACTGCTCATCGTATAAAACTGAAGGCATGCTAGTATTATCACCAGGGGTAGACGCGATCCAGGGGTTAGAGGTCATCATTACCTGAGGTCAGAGGGCATACAGCCTTCCTACTCCTGCTTAACCCACACACCATTACTTTTCCACAAGGAATCAAGCCAGCTGCTTCTGACTATGCGCCCAATAGAATAAAAAAAAAAAAAAAAAGTAAAATGCATGGGGTAATACGGGACAGATGGCTAGCAACCCGGGACAGCGGGACAGACCCCTAAAATCAGGACTGTCTCGCGAAAATCGGGACAGTTGGGGGGTATGTATGTGTATATATATATATATATATATATATATATATATACAAGTATGTGCAAAGATATACTGTATGTACAAACTCTAGCATTAATAATCATTTATAAAAAAAAAAACCATGAGATAAAAGCATATCACGACTTCTAAAAATACAAATACATATTAATTTATGTGAAAGTATCATATAAAAAATAAATTAAAAAAATAACTGTTTGTTGAGGTATAAATCTATCTATTTCTTGGACATTAACAGATGAAAAATTAAAGATTAGCTTAATAGAAATGTGTTGTTCATGGACAGTAATGAAATGGTATAAATAAAGTTGGGAAAAACCTGAATAACCGCGACATCGATGACTGTTAGTTAACAACAGTCCGATGCTCATCGCGCTGTACTTGACGAGCATGTTTTTGACGTTTTTTATAAATAAGGGGATCATATTTGGATCCGCGTCAGCGAATTCTGGCGAGCGTATTGACACCGGCGAATGCACTGAGATTGACACTTTGATAAATATCCCCCTTAGTTTCTACAAATTAATTGGTAACACTTTATTCAAACATAGGTTTCGCTTACCTAGCGACAATGAAGAACAATTAAGAACAGAAATTAAAGAAGCACTAACATTTGTACACAATGGCTGTCTTGAATATAGCAATGTTAAAGGCACTTTAAAAACCCTAAGAGATAGTTACTTTATCTGGCATTATCACCAGAGGATAAGGGACAATAAGAGCAAGATTTTTATATGTAGCATAACATAGCAGTGCCCATTACTTTATAGATACTCAGGGGACTGGAAAGCTCACAATAGAGTTTAATTACAGGAATAAAATAGCTAATAAAAAGCATATTGCATGGTTTTGTTCTTTTACTATACATAATTAAACAATTTGTATTACAACAAAGGGATATGAAACCCCCCAAAAAAATATTTTTAGGGGCAATTTATCATAGTGCGAGCGGACATGATTCGCTGTAGTATATCATGTCCGCCACACATCGATAAATTCCGATAGCATACGCTGTCGGCATTTATCATTGCACAAGCATTTCTCGTGAAATACTTGTACAATGCCGCCCCCTGCCCATTCGTGGCCAATCGACTGCTAGCAGGGGGTGTCAATCAACCCGATCGTATCTGATCGGGCTGATTGCTGTCCGTCTCCTCAAAGGTGGCGGAAAAGTTAAGGAGCAGCGTTCTTATGACTGCTGCTTCTTAATTTCTGATTCCAGCGAGCCTGAAGCCTTGCGCAGAATAAGCTGGTTGACAGCTTAATAAATCGTACCCAAAGGATTCCATTTTAAACAACTTTCTAATTTATTTCTATTACCGTTTTTCTTCATTCTCTTGGGGATCAATTTATTATAGTGCGAGCGGACATAAAACGCTACATCGTATAATGTCTGCTCGCACTACGCTGTTGGCATATATCATTGCACCAGCAGTTCTGCAATACCGCCCCCTGCAGATTCGCGGCCGCTTGCAGGGGGTGTCAATCAACCCGATCGTATCCAATATGGTTGATTTCTGTCCGCCGCCTCAGAGCAGGTGGACAGGTTATGGAGCAGCGGTCTTTAGACCACTGCTTCATAACTTCTGTTTCCCAATGGGGCATCAAACTCTGTACGGAGCTTGATAAATTGACCTCTTGGTATCTTTTGTTTAAAAGTAGGGACCTAAGCTTAGGAGCGTGCACGTGTCTAGAGCACTAAATGGCAGCAGTTTTGCATGAATGTTATCCATTTGAAGAGCACTAGAGGGCAGCACTATTTCCTGCCATGCAGTGCCCCAGACACCTACCTAACTTGTACTTAGGTCTATAAACACTGGTGTACAAACAAGGGCAGAGAAAAGAATAACAAAATATAAATGAATGATGTCTGTGGATTTTCATCAGGGCATTGTGTGCATTTGGGGTTTCCTATTGGTTGACCTTCAGAACTAGGGCTGTTTATCAGAGCAAGAGGGACAGTGGGATTTGCCTTTATTTGAGGGACTCTCCCTCCATCAAAAAGAGGGACAGATGGCAGTTATGGGCATGAAATGTGTTGCCAGAATGTGAACAAGTAACATTTTATAAGCAGAAAGTTACTAATTGAGAAGTGCACATAATACAGATGGGAATGCAGCGTATCTATCACTTACTGGTGTTTATTCCCGCAGAAATAGCAACGGTATAATGTATTTGTTTTTACAGCAACAAAACGGAATGTGAAATGCTGAAGTGGTACCATGGCTGGATTTTATAGGCCTAGTTACTAAAACCAAAAGTGTTTGTTTGAAAAGTTCTCTGCCGTCTCTTCTATTTAACACTAATTCGTTTTTAGAGTGGTCCAAAATATGTTTTGTCAAAAATAAAGACAATTTAGCGACTTCCGGGGGTGGAGCTAGCAACGGCGTGGAACGCTAGCATGAGGCTCTAACTGAAGGGCTCCATCGATCTCCCCAAGCTGCCATTTCCTTGGCCGGTATTGATTGTGCCTGGCCCGGATCCTTTTGCCTGCAGCACCGGAAGCACCATATCGCAGACAGACTCGTGTGCGGAGTCACTACGCCTTCGGGCGTCTAGCCACACACCCAGCCGTAGTAAATGTCCCCCCTGCTGGCTAAGGACAAGCCGCCTGTAAAGGGATATCGAAGGACGGGCAGACAGATACAGGTGAAGTTAAGGTGGTGGTGAGACCCGGGAAGCGGAGGGATTGGCGCTGGCTAACTGTGCTCAGAGGACTCTACATCTAGCTCACGGTCGGACAAGCTAGCAGCCTGATATACCACGCACCCAACCAAATCCAAGCACCTAACAGCAAATAACGGAGAAAGGAGCGGAACCCTGGGACTCTCTCAGACACAGTGGAGACCAAGCAGTACCGCGGAGCTGGAATACGCCATTAAGGTACCGGTTAATCTCTACATAATTGACTGTAGCTGCTACCGTGATAAGTAGGGGGGACAGTTTGTAAGCAAAAAGACCCTCTGGTACCCTCGCTTGTTTAAGACAGAAGTTGTTTGAGGGGAGTAGATTGGGCACATTCAAAAGGCTGAGGTGTGTGCGAACTTGAAAAATTAGCAGCCACTCAGTTTATTCCAAGAGACGGAGGTTTTTAAAATACATAAGTGTCTTGGTAATTGCTGACTGATGACATATCCCATCTTAAACCTGGGCTAAAGGAAGGCTGCCGAAATTGGCCGGACATGTAAGATACAAAATATAGGCACCTGTTGTGGTATAGTGACTTAATAAGCTGTATTTTCCTGCCCTTGCTCTAAAATTCGGCTCCCTGAACTCTAACTGCAACAAGAGACTGCATGATAAGTAATTGGAGATTGTATCAGACAAGTTAAGCAGGGCAATAATAGGTCATTGCCATACTGGACTGTGGTCATAACCCGCTCTGTACTGAATCCCCTGAGAGGTGCCTAGGCCATACAGCCTGTTGAAGCCTAACAGTGACTGCTGATGTGACAGGGAATGTCAGTGAAACAACAAGCTGCCTAACTTTTTTTTTGTATTAACTTGACTATTAACCTTTACCAGGCTGCTATAGCATGATCTTCAACAAAGGTTAAAAGTAAACATATCTAAGTAATTTTTGATACCTACCATCGCTCTCAACACAAGTATACAGTTTTTCCTGCTGCAGGGGATACCTTATATTAATCCAGGAAAATTGGACAAAAAGAGGAAAGAAAAAGAAAAAAAAAAAATTTACTAGCTGGTTAAAGACTGAATAGTCAAGGCAAAAAAGTGTATAAAAGCTAACGCACATTTAATAACTGTTGCTATTAACAGACAGAGCAGGTAGAATAAGGACCATTGTGCTATAAGAGAATTGAAAGGCTCTGTCTCCTGTAATATCTGAATTTATAACGTCAAGAAAGTGTCGCTTTGTTTTCTCCCTGTTCTTCCCTTCTCTTTTTCTTTTTTTCCTGTTTTTATTATTTTGATGGTTTGTTTTCATGTGATTTGTTTCTACCTGATCGGGGCATCTGATATGGTTTTGTGCATAGGCTCTCACTTATTTAAATAATTATGTTTTATAACAGTACTTGGCTGACACTGGAACAGTGTTAAGCAGATATAAAATACAAAAACACTTGAGTAATATATGATAAAAAGACACTTTAGCACAAGGCACTGATATTATAGGTATATTTTTTAATTTCTTTATCCAGACTATAAACGAATCTAAACACTCATATAGGGTTTTTTTTTTTTTTTTTTTTTTACACCATACCTAACACTAAGCACGGGTCAACCTAAAGAGCAAAGGGGTTAGGAGGGCAGACAAGGGGGGGATAGGGCACAGGTCTTTGGGAACAGGAGAATTTTTGGCATACATATAACGTGGATAGAAAAGGCTGCAAAATTATAAAGGTGTAGGACTGGATGAAACCCAACAAGATTAAATATAATAGAGTCTGGCGTTAGTGACAGTAAGGCATACGAATAGACCCTCACAGGCTATAGACAGCCAGAGGTTCAAAAGGCTACAGACAGGTGTACATAATAGGGAGGGCTAGAAACTTGAGTATAGAGTATATCTACCTTAAAAAGGAACGCACCCCCCTAATCTTCCATGGATAAATACATGACAGGGGCAAAAAATAAATCCCCCGCGATGCCCCCCAGGAGAAAACCAAAAACAGGTCAAGATACAGGGGCTGAGGGCAGTCTTGAAAATTCCTGTATAAGTCAAGATCCACAAATGACAATAAATCAGTTAGCAGAACTATTACTCCCTCAATTTGAACTGGTCAAAAAGGAGATTACAGATTTATCACAGGAAATAAGGCTGCTCTCAGGTAGAATTACAGAAATGGAGTCCAGGGTCTCAGAGGCAGAAGACAAGCTAAATACCCAAGATATAATTATAGGGGAGAACACAGATAACATTAAAGCACTTTTAGCGAAAGTGGAAGAATTAGAGGACAGATCCCGCCGGAACAACGTCCGGGTAGTGGGACTCCCAGAGAGTAGAGAGTTTGAGGATCTGCTGAAATTTGCTGCTAACACACTTCCCAAGATATTAGGGATTCAGACAGATAGAGACACATTACAAGTAGAACGGGCCCATAGGGTGGGAAATGTCAGGTCCTCCATAGAGGGAAACTCACGTCCTAGGATGGTTATAATTAAGTATCTCAACTTCCAGGACAAGATTAGCATTATGCAGCATTATAGGAAGCTACAAGGATTAACATTAGGTGGGAAAAAAATCCTGCTGTTTCAGGATTTTTCTTCTGAAACAGCTGCCAAGAGGAGGATAATGGCACCATTCTGTTCAGGACTAATTAAGGCTGGGTTAAGAGCAATGTTGATATATCCTGCAAGAATTAATGTTTTAACAATGGAAGGGAGAGTAATGCTAGACTCAGTCAAAAAAGCGAAAGATTTCTGTCAGGAAAATAATATAGAAGTCTGAAGGGAAGTTTTTTTTATTCAATAAATCTGTGTTATACAAGGATGACGCATCAGAATCCGAGAATATCATGTCCAATAAAAAGTATCAGAGGGGGGGGACAGTGGCGGGCTACTGGGGGGGGGTGTTTTCTTTTTTTTTTTTTTTTTTTCCTTCGTCTTCTTTTTATCACCAACGTCCTGTTTTTTAGGAATGGTTTTTAGGGTTAAAGGAATAAAATGGCAGAACCCTTTAAAGTAGTTTCATGGAACGTGGGGGGAATAACTTCCCCCATAAAACGAAAAAATGTTCTGAGATTATTGAAAAAAGAGACCCCGGATATCATTTTTCTCCAAGAACTGCATTTAAAAGGCCATGAAATAGAAAAATTGAAAACGAACTGGGTGGCAGAAATAGTAGCAACATCTTGTAGTAAGCGCAAGCGAGGGGTGGCCATTATGATAAATAGAAAGCTTAATTATAAAATCCTGAAACAAGAATGCGATCAGCTAGGTAGGTTTATAGTTCTCCAGATACAGATAGAAGGGGTTACCTGGGTTTTCTGTAACATATATGCCCCCAATAAACTTGACAGAGATTTCTGGCAAAAAATACAACAAAAACTTCTACCATATGTAGAACAGAATTTGGTTATTGCTGGGGATATGAACCTTACTCTGTATCCAGAGATGGATAGGTCGAAAACTAGAAGCAGCCAGTCACATAAAAGGGAAGCTAAATTTTTTAGAAATTATGTAAAGGCATTAAAATTGACGGATATCTGGCGGTGCCAACACCCGGATGATCAAGTATATACGTGTGAGTCTAAGACATACAGAAGCTTTTCACGTATTGACCTATTTTTGATATCTCAGCAAGTAGCAAGACTGGAGATTGAAACCCAGATATCGGATATCTCGATATCCGACCATGCCATTATTAGCCTACAGGTCTGGCCGGGGGCAAAAATTAGAAGGCCTGGGAATACGTTCAGCTTTCCAACATATATGAGTCAAAATACGCAGTTCACGAACTGGCTGAAAGTAAAATGGCAGGAGTATGGGGAACAGAATAGGGAATATAAAGACAAACCAGAAACCTTCTGGGAAGCAGGGAAAGCAGTAATGCGTGGAGAAATTAAGGCTTACATGGTGAAGCTCACGCGCAAACTCAAAGCAAGGGAGACACAGTTAGCAAATCAGCTTAGAAACGCATATAACAGATTCCTCCAAGCCCAGAATCCAGTAAACTGGAATAAATACATCGCCTTTAAAACTGAACGAGAGGATTTTCTTAGAGAAAAATGGGCGGGGGAAGATTTTAAGCTTAGAGCCAAGTACCAAGGGCATCAAGGGGTTTCAGCCAAACACTTAACAAAAATAATAAAGTTCCGACAAAAAAAAAGTATCATATCAGCAATTAAGGACGGGAATAAGGTATTAACACAATCTGCAGACATTCAGGATGCCTTTTTTAAATACTTTCGCAATATTTACACTAGTGGTGGAATTAATGAAAGGGCTAAGGCACAATTCTGGGAACAAATTAAATTACCTAGTATTTCAGCGGAGGATCTTAATCAAATCAATGCGTCAATAACGGAGGTAGAAATAGTCAGGGTGATACAAAGGATAAAGACAGGAAAAGCACCCGGCCCGGACGCCCTTCCGATTGAATTTTATAGAATATTAATAGACACAGTGGGCACTGTACTAAAAAACCTATATAATGACTACTTTTTAAGGCAAGCGTTAAAATCCCCATACTTTGCTGACTCTATCGTGACTCTTATACATAAGAAAGGGAAAGATCTGGATGAGTTATCATCATATCGTCCAATATCCCTGCTAAACCAGGACTATAAAATTTTTATGGCAATTATAGCCGACAGGTTAAAAAAGGTCGTGGGTAAGCTGATCCATACGGATCAGGCAGGCTTTATTCCAGATAGGAATGCGGTTCGTAACATGAGAAGAGTCTTAACAACGGTGGACCACTGTCGCCAGATCTGTCAGCCGGGCAGTAAGGATTACCACAATTCAATAAAAAAAGATCTCGCTTTAGTCACTATAGATGCTGAAAAAGCGTTTGATTCCATTGAGTGGAATCATCTTATAACCTCTCTTGAAAAATTTGGTTTTTCTGGCAGGGTGGTAGATCTGGTGAGAGTGGTCTACAGCAAGCCGAGATCCCAGCTTTTAGTGAATGGGGAGTTAACACAGCATATCACTCTAGAAAAAGGAACACGTCAGGGCTGCCCGTTATCCCCGCTTCTATTTGACCTGGCCTTGGAACCCCTGGCAGTTCATCTACGGCAAACAATACAACCTGTTAAGATAGGCAAGGAAAAGATGCTTATATCATTATACGCAGACGACATTCTCCTGTTTATACAAGATACTGCAAAGTCTATCCCTCGTGTCCTGCAAATCATTGCAGACTTTGGTACATTTTCAGGATATAAAATTAACCCTAAAAAGTCAGAGCTATTATGGGTAAACAAAACACGGCAAAGCTCTAACTACATCTTCAGAGAAGTTATGGCCATTAACTATCTAGGGGTTAAGATCACTAGGAACCCTGGTGAATGGTATCATATAAATTATTCCGAATTATTTGATAAGATCCAAGACGATTTGAACAAATGGAATCTATATTTCCTGTCAATATCGGCCAGATGTATGATAATTAAAACAATTATATTCCCGAAAATATTATTTCTATTGCAGAACCTTCCCCTCTTCATCTCAAGAAAAGATATAAAGAGATATAATAAAGCTTGTACCTCTTTTATTTGGGGAAAAAAGAGACCAAGAATAGCCCTAGATAAAATGAGTAATGCAAAACAATACGCAGGGTTTGCTCTCCCCAACATCAAGCATTATAATATAGTTGCCCTGGCAAAATTTGGACTAGACTGGCTCACAAATGCAGATTACGTAACATATTGTAATTTAGATGCAGAATTAATTAGCCCTTTTAGTCCACAAGCTATATTACACTGCCCATATAGGAAGCTACCTCAGAATGTAGCGGCAATGTTAACATTTGTCAATATTATTAAAGGCTGGCAGTTATACTGCCTTTTAGTAGGACAGGAATATCGTGTGTCCCCACATTTACCGATTATCGGGTGTGTAAATTTCCCACCGGGATATAATTATGGAATATTTTCTGAATGGAAGGAAAAGGGGCTGAGTTATTTCGTGCAGTTGAAGAACGATAGGGACGGTCAGACGTGTACCTTTCAGAGATTAGTAGAACAATATCATTTACCAACAAATAATTTTTATGCTTACTTACAAGTACGTCATTATATAGAAAAAGTTAATAGAGAAGTAACAGCTGAGTGGGGATTGGCCCAAATAGCTTCGGGCGTTAAACTTTACCAAGCAGGCAAACATTCAATCTCCTGGTGGTATCAAAAAATTTTAAATATAAAAGGGCCGATATATATTAATCAAGCGAAAGACAAATTTAATAAGTACTTCGGCACGTTACAAGCTGAGACAATATTAGAGAGTATTAAATTAGCAGCTGAGGCGACCTCATGTACTAGCTGGAGGGAGTCTCAATGCAAAATAATAAACAACTATTATTTGACCCCAGCAAGAATGGCCAAGTGGACCGAGGCAAATAGTGGGAATTGTTTTAGATGCGCTAAGGCAGGAGCAGATCTTCTGCACTGTATCTGGAAGTGCCCTAAAGTAAGGCAATATTGGGCAAAGGTTCAGTACTGGCTGAACCGCCATCTTCAAAGTAAAGTAGAATTACAGGCTGAGCAGATATTCTTTTTAACAAAGTCAGCTAACGGGGGTGAGAAAATGCTGGTCAATATAGTAATACTGGTATCACGTAGTTTGCTATTTAAAAAATGGAGACAAAAAGAAGTCCCCTGTATTAGGGAAGTCAGCAATGCAATTAAAACCCAGATGTATGTGGAAAGGCAGAATCTTAAGAGTGACTCAGAAAAACAATATAAAAGTTACTTTAAAAAATGGAGGAGTCTGATCAGTTCATGGGCCCCAGAGCAACAGACCCGATTTCTGGAGCCTTTTCAGAATGCAGTTCCATTTCTAAATCTGATTATAGCTGAGGTAATACCTAGGTCCTGGTTAAAGGAAAGATCTAATGACAGGGGTTTACTATAAAAAATTTTTTTTTTTTTTCTCTTTTTCTTTTTCTTTTTTTTTTTTTTTTTTTTTCTCTCTCTCTCCCCCCATCTCGCGCCACCTCCCCCCACCCCGCCATCCCTTATCGATTTTCTGATATGTTTAACTGGGCGTTCGGCCCATGTAGTCACATATAAAGTGAAACTTGGTGTTTTTTTTTTTTTCCCAAGATGTGTTCTAGCGTTTCCTTCGTCTTTCACTATTTTGTTTTCTCTGTGGAATAAAGGTTTTAATAGTTAGCCATAGGTCTAGAACATAAGTGGCTTAGGCTAGGAAAAGGGAGGTCAAGATCCAATGTTAGGTTTGATTGTTGTTTTGTTGTTTTTCTCCTTTTCTGTAGAGGTAGACATGGACCTTTTTGTCATAGAAATGAATTTGTATAGGTGACATAGATTTATCTTGTTAGAGATATTTTTTTTTTTTTCTTTCTTGGTTGCTGTACATTTGAGTATCTTTCTTGATCCATGTTGTAATTTGATTTCAATTTCAATAAAAAGATATTATAAAAAAAAAAAAAAAAAAAAAAAGACAATTTAAAGAGACAGTCAACACTAAAATTGTTATTGTTTAAAAAAATAGATAATACCTTTACTACCCATCCCCCAGCTTTCTACAACCTAACATTGCTATATTAATATACTTTATAAGATTTAAACCTGTAAATGTCTGCCTGTTTCTAAGCCACTACAAACAGCCGCTTTTTACAAGATACTGCTAGTTCATGTGGGCGATAAATAGATAAAATTTGTGATCACGCCCGTGGCTTGTGGCTGACTATGCACTAATTGGCTAAAAGTCAATAGATAATAAATAAAATGTCATGTGATCAGGGGGCTGTCAGAAGAGACTTAGATACAAGGTAATCACAGAGGTAAAAATGATATTAATATAACTGTGTTGGTTATGCAAAATTAGGGAATGGGTAATAAAGGGATTATCTATCTTTTCTGGTGTAGACTGTCCCTTTAAATGTGAGTGCTGATTTTCAAAACTTTGAATAAGCAATTTATATTTTAAAGGGACAGTACACACAAGATTGTTATATAAAATGTTTAGTTTTGCATATTAAAGGGACAGTCTAGTCCAAAAAAAACTTTCATGATTCAGATAGGGCATGTAATTTTAAACAATTTTCCAATTTACTTTTATCACCAATTTTTCTTTGTACGCTTGGTATTCTTAGTTGAAAGCTTAACCTAGGAGGTTCATATGCTAATTTCTTAGACCTTGAAGGCTGCCTCTTAAGAATGCATTTTAACAGGTTTTTCACCACTAGAGGGTGTTAGTTCATGTTTTTCATATAGATAACACTGTGCTCGTGCACGTGAAGTTACCTGGGAGGCATCACTGATTGGCTAAACCAGTGATTTTTAACCTTTTTTTTGCCGTTGCACACTTTTGTTACATTAAAAAAATCATGTGGCACACCACCATCCCAAAATTAAAAAAAAATCACACATTGTAGCCTAATACAGCATATATATATACACATACACACAAACACACACATACTGTATGTATTGTGCTGTAATGCCATGCCTCCTACAAACTACTCCTGCACTGGGAGTAAAAAACAAGCAAAGTTTAAAAAATACGTCACACTGTTGTAAGTCTGCCGTGGCACACCTGAGGATCTCTCACGGCACACTAGTGTGCCACGGTACACTGGTTGAAAAACACTGGGCTAAACTGCAAGTCTGTCAAAAGAACTGAAATAAGGGGCAGTCTGCAGAGGCTTAGATACAAGATAATCACAGAGGTAAAAAATATATAAATATAACTGTGTTGGTTATGCAAAACTAGGGAATGGGTAAACAAGGGATTATCTATCTTTTAAAACAATAACAATTCTGGTGTAGACTGTCCCTTTAAATAGCTTTGATACTTTCCTTATTTATTTTGCCTCCTTTTCCTGTAATTTAGCTCTAAAAATTCTAGATTTTTTAATTCTCAGTGCTGGAAATGCACCCTGCTGACTTCCCAAGGTTAACCATGCTACATATATTTAATTTATTGGCAAAATACTAAGATTATGACCTGGGCTAGCCTTGCTGTATAACTCAAAGTCAGATTGGCTCCTCCAAATAAAGCAAGTGGTGGGCGGAGTTTCCCTATTGAAAAATATTTCCAGCAAACAAGGTGTTAATTTGTGTTAAAAACATTTAGACTTGGCTGATATGTTATTCTATAGCAGTACAACAGAAATAACTTGTAATTACAATGTGCTTACTGTCACTTTAAACTGTTAAAAATATTAAATAGAATTGTCTCCGGGCCTGAGGGTGGACACCCATGGTTACATTTTTATTTGGCAGGGGGGAAATTATTTGTAATTTAGGATTCAACTGATACTGAATACTGAGAAGCCAGACGCAAGCTTTTTGGAATACATGAAGGGACATTTGTATACAGATGATGTTAAATAAAAAGCTAAGAGCCTTAGTAAAATATTAGGAGATGTTATTTCCTGGCTCTCAGGATGTGGCTCTGTAACCTAAACATCTGATATCATGATCTTGATAAGGTTTGTGTGTTACTCTGCCTTAACAAACAATAATAATGTGATTTAAAGTGAAATGTTGGTCACAAGGCATCTGAGTGTAATTTTCTTTTAGCATTAGCACGTATACCAAGTAAATGGGAAGCAAGTAACACTGGCAGAGGAAGCAGGAGGCATCAGGGCACAGTATCATTGAAAGCAAAACAGGTCACCTTTCACTTTGGGATTAAACTGGTAAGGTTGAATCTGCAGCAAATACATTACCTTGCACAGGCCAGCATTCTGCAGAGAATCTGGCCTGCTGACCACAAATTGATAGACATAAAAATTGATAGACATACAGTCACCAACATAGATAAACAGACTGCACATACTATTGGTTTATACAATAAAGTATATTGTCTTATCCTACTACAATATGTTTCACATAAACCTTTAATTGCAAGGACTATTTTCCTTTGTATGTACACATGTATTTCCCTTGCAAACCTCATCCCACCTATCTCTGGAAGAACTAGAAATAATTCCAAAAGAGAACCTGCAGTCAGGATTTATCAAGCAGTATTCATCAGACCGCTGCTTTCCTGCCCTGTTCTCTCCCTCGTAGGTGGAGAATTTCAATCTCCTTGGTCTCTTCTGACCATGGAGATTGACAGCTAATGCCCGTGCATGAATGTTAGGATCCAGGGTGTGCATACGAGTGTGCATACTTTGTTTTTAAGTCACACGGTGCATAGCCAGCTTAGCTTCAGTCCCTCACTTCCTCCTTCCTTACCCCACCTTCCTTTACAGGGCAGGCTGAGACTTCCATGTCTGACAGTGACAGAAACTCCAGACTCCTCCTCTGTTACAAAGTCTCAGCCATTTAAGGTGCAATAGTCCTTTTTCTTCTGAGGGGAGCTAAATAAATCGAGAGTAAGCCACACAGAAATGTAAGCACCGTTAGAAATCTAAGCACCATTGCAGGGTGATCACACAGCAGGACCGCTGACAGACTTATATTTAGTATATTGTAGGAAGTATTTCTGCCGTACTAGAGGATCACACTATCCCTCTAACCAGACTGTGTTCCCACTCCTCACACCAGCAGCAGCAATGTTTAATGAAGCATTTCTGTTCTCTGTCCACCTGCAAAAATAGTGCAGGAACTCTGTTCCCATGTGTTCCTGCTGTACTTGACCCCTGACTCCCACTACATGATCTGCTATAGTAGTATCACCTCCCACTACATGATCTGCTATAGTAGTATCACCTCTCACTATTTGATCTGATAGTAGTATAACCTCTCGCTATAGTAGTATCACCTCTCACTATATGATCCGCTATAATGGTATCAACTCTGATTACATTACTTGCTATAGTAGTGTCTCTCTCATGAAATTACCTGCTTAAGTAGTATCCTTCTCATGAAATTATCTGCTATAGTAGTGTCCCTCTCATGAAACAACCAACTATAGTAATGTCCCTCTCATGAAATGATCTGCTATAGTAATGTCCCACTCATGAAATGATCTGCTATAGTAGTGTCCCTCTCACGAAATGATCTGCTATAGTAATGTCCCTCTCATAAAATGACCTGCTATAGTAATGTACCTCTCATGAAATGATCTGCTATAGTAGTGTGGCTCTCATGAAAGGATCTGCTATAGTAATGTCCCTCTCATGAAATTATCTGCTATAGTTGTGTCCCTCTCATGAAAGGATCTGCTATAGTATTGTCCCCCTCATGAAATGATCTGCTAAAGTAAGGTTTCTCTCATTAAATGATCTGCTATACTAGTGTCTCTCTCATGAAAGGATCTGCTATAGTATTGTCCCTCTCATGAAATGATCTTCTATAGTAACGTTTCTCTCATTAAATGATCTGCTATAGTAGTGTCTCTCTCATGAAATGACCTGCTATAGTATTGAGCCCTGAGGAGTCCCTGCTACTCATTGGGATGAAACACGTGTAGGCAGTTGTAACAGCTGATTGCTTTGATGAGACACCTGTCTTTTGGAAATCCCTACTACACCTCAAAGAATTGCAGCTTGCTGGAGTGATTTATTAAATTGTTTTGCATCTTGTGCAACACAGGAACATTCACCGGATTTGCAGCTTCTTTCCAAGGATTCTGTGCTTGATTTACATCGCAAAGGCTGTGAGTGCATGCTATGACTGTGTTGTTCTTTGCAGGCAGTGGAAACTTACTTCATTTTTTCCTCCCGCAATACAAGTGGATGCCTGTTTTCAACAGATTTGGAAGGACTTCCTTTAAATTGTGATGTGTTCATGCTAAATGCTGCTGCTTTACTAATATCCTGTTTGTCAGAAGTTATGCAAAATTTACTATACAATACCCATATTTAAAACACATAGATCCTATATTTATATCATGACAGTACTGACCCTTAACTTTGGGACTGTCCTCTGATGTTGGTGTTGTGTTTTAAGACTTGGTATAGTTGCATGCTGCATATGATTGTGCAAAGCTTTTTCCTGTGTTTATATTTCACTCCAAATTGAAAAATATGCATTCTAAAGTATTCTTGTGATTGTATTATTCTGGCTCAATGTTTATTTGAACTGCATAGATCCTCATTATATTATTATGACAACATTACCCTTATATTACTCTTTCTTTTGGGGTTGTCCTCTAATAGAGGTGTTGCATTGTCACTATTATATTTAGCCATTCATTTCTTAAACACTTTATTTTCCTATGAGACGTCTCACTTAGCTTTTTAGCTCATATTTTTTATTAAATTTTGTTTCAAATTACCTTTATGGTCACATGACCTTTACTAAGAATTTTGTTGCTTTTTGTAAATAATAAAATTTTGAGTGCCTTGCAAGCATGCTAATTGTCAAGTCTTTATTCTGGGTTTCCACCTGGCTCCACACTCTGCTCTATTTATCTTAATACTTAGGTTGATACCTTGAGATATTTATATCTCTGTCTCTTTAAATGTGTATACGAGAGTGCTGAATTCCCTATCTTTTTATAAGGACTACTTTTCCTTATTTTCTCCCTATTTATAATAGTTTGCAATACTTATATAGGGTCTGCACCTCTAGTTTGATATTACTACACAGAGCTAAAATATTGGTAAATGGCTCCCTTATCTCCATTTTTTATTTGACCTGCTATAGTAGTGTCTCTCTCATGAAATGACCTGCTATAGTAGTGTCTCTCTCATGAAAGGATCTGCTATAGTAATGTCCCTCTCATGAAATGATCTGCTATTGTTGTGTCCCTCTCATGAAATAATCTGCTATAGTAATGTCCCTCTCATAAAATAATCTGCTAAAGACGTGTACCTCTCATGAAATGATCTGCTATAGTAGTGTCCCTCTCATGAAATGATCTGCTATAGTAGTGTCCCTCTCATGAAATAATTTGCTATAGTAATGTTCCTCTCGGGAAATTATCTGCTATAGTAATGTTCCTCTCATGAAATGATCTGCTATAGTAGTGTCCCTCTCATGAAATGATCTGCTATAGTAGTGTCCCTCTCATGAAATAATTTGCTATAGTAATGTTCCTCTCGGGAAATTATCTGCTATAGTAATGTTCCTCTCATGAAATGATCTGCTATAGTAGTGTAACTCTCATGAAATAATCTGCTATAGTAGTGTCCCTCTCATGAAATGATCTGCTATAATAGTCTCCCTCTCATGAAATTATCTGCTATAGTAATGTTCCTCTCATGAAATGATCTGCTATAGTAGTGTAACTCTCATGAAATGATCTGCTATAGTAATGTTCCTCTCATGAAATGATCTGCTATAGTAATGTTTCTCTCATGAAATTATCTGCTATAGAAGTGTAACTCTCATGAAATGATCTGCTGTAGTTGTGTCCCTCTCATGAAATGATCTGCTATAGTAATGTTCCGCTCATGAAATGATCTGCTATAGTAATGTTCCTCTCATGAAATTATATGCTATAGTAGTGTTACTCTTGTAATCTCATGTTCTATGTCCACCTGCAAAAATAGTGCAGGAACTCTGTTCCCATGCGTTCCTGCTGTACTTGACCCCTGACTCCCACTACATGATCTGCTATAGTAGTATCACCTCCCACTACATGATCTGCTATAGTAGTATCACCTCTCACTATTTGATATGATAGTAGTATAACCTCTCGCTATAGTAGTATCACCTCTCACTATATGATCCGCTATAATAGTATCAACTCCGATTACATTACTTGCTATAGTAGTGTCTCTCTCATGAAATTACCTGCTATAGTAGTGTCCTCTCATGAAATGATCTGCTATAATAGTGTCCCTCTCATGAAATGATCTGCTATAGTAGTGGCTCTCTCATGAAATTACCTGCTATAGTAGTGTCTCTCTCATGAAAGGATCTGCTATAGTAATGCCCCGCTCATGAAATGATCTGCTATAGTTGTGTCCCTCTCATGAAAGGATCTGCTATATTATTGTCCCTCTCATGAAATGATCTGCTATAGTAACGTCTCTCTCATTAAATGATCTGCTATAGTAGTGTCTCTCTCATGAAAGGATCTGCTATAATAATGTCCCTCTCATTAAAAGATCTGCTATAGTAGTGTCTCTCTCATGAAATGATCTGCTATAGTAATGTCTCTCATGAAATTATCTGCTATAGTAGTGTCTCTCTCATGAAAGGATCTGCTATAGTAATGTCCCTCTCATGAAATGATCTGGTATATTAGTGTCCATCTCATGAAATTATCTGCTTTACTAGTGTCCCTCTTATGAAATGATCTGCTATAGTAGTGTCTCTCTCATGAAATTATCTGGTATATTAGTGTCCCACTCATGAAATGATCTGCTATACTAGTGTCCCTCTTATGAAATGATCTGCTATAGTAGTGTCCCTCTTATGAAATGATCTGCTATAGTAGTGTCTCTCTCATGAAATAATCTGCTATAGTAGTGTCCCTCTCATGAAATTATCTGCTATAGTAGTGTCCCTCTCATGAAATGATCTGCTATAGTAGTGTCTCTCTCATGAAATTATCTGGTATATTAGTGTCCCACTCATGAATTGATCTGCTATACTAGTGTCCCTCTTATGAAATGATCTGCTATAGTAGTGTCCCTCTTATTAAATGATCTGCTATAGTAGTGTCTCTCTCATTAAATGCTATAGTAGTGTCTCTCTCATGAAATTACCTGCTATAGTAGTGTCCTCTCATGAAATGATCTGCTATAATAGTGTCCCTCTCATGAAATGATCTGCTATAGTAGTGGCTCTCTCATGAAATTACCTGCTATAGTAGTGTCTCTCTCATGAAAGGATCTGCTATAGTAATGCCCCGCTCATGAAATGATCTGCTATAGTTGTGTCCCTCTCATGAAAGGATCTGCTATATTATTGTCCCTCTCATGAAATGATCTGCTATAGTAACGTCTCTCTCATTAAATGATCTGCTATAGTAGTGTCTCTCTCATGAAAGGATCTGCTATAATAATGTCCCTCTCATTAAAAGATCTGCTATAGTAGTGTCTCTCTCATGAAATGATCTATAGTAATGTCTCTCATGAAATTATCTGCTATAGTAGTGTCTCTCTCATGAAAGGATCTGCTATAGTAATGTCCCTCTCATGAAATGATCTGGTATATTAGTGTCCATCTCAGGAAATTATCTGCTTTACTAGTGTCCCTCTTATGAAATGATCTGCTATAGTAGTGTCTCTCTCATTAAATTATCTGGTATATTAGTGTCCCACTCATGAAATGATCTGCTATACTAGTGTCCCTCTTATGAAATGATCTGCTATAGTAGTGTCCCTCTTATGAAATGATCTGCTATAGTAGTGTCTCTCTCATGAAATAATCTGCTATAGTAGTGTCCCTCTCATGAAATTATCTGCTATAGTAGTGTCCCTCTCATGAAATGATCTGCTATAGTAGTGTCTCTCTCATGAAATTATCTGGTATATTAGTGTCCCACTCATGAATTGATCTGCTATACTAGTGTCCCTCTTATGAAATGATCTGCTATAGTAGTGTCCCTCTTATTAAATGATCTGCTATACTAGTGTCTCTCTCATTAAATGATCTGCTATAGTAGTGTCCCTCTCATGAAATGATCTGCTATAGTAGTGTCCCTCTCATGAAATGATCTGCTATAGTAGTGTCTCTCTCATGAAATTATCTGCTATATTAGTGTCCCTCTCATGAAATGATCTGGTATATTAGTGCCCATCTCATGAAATAATCTGCTTTACTAGTGTCCCTCTTATGAAATGATCTGCTATAGTAGTGTCTCTCTCATGAAATTATCTGGTATATTAGTGTCCCACTCATTAAATGATCTGCTATACTAGTGTCCCTCTTATGAAATGATCTGCTATAGTAGTGTCGCTCTTATGAAATGATCTGCTATAGTAGTGTCTCTCTCATGAAATTATCTGGTATATTAGTGTCCCACTCATGAAATGATCTGCTATACTAGTGTCCATCTTATGAAATGATCTGCTATAGTAGTGTATCTCTCATGAAATGTTCTGCTATAGAAGTGTCTCTCTCATGAAATGATCTGCTATAGTAATGCTCCTCTCATGAAATGATCTGCTATAGTAGTGTCTCTCTCATGAAATGATCTGCTATAGTAGTGTCCCTCTTATGAAATAATCTGCTATAGTAGTGTCCCTCTCATGAAATTATCTGCTATAGTAGTGTCCCTCTCATGAAATGATCTGCTATAGTAGTGTCTCTCTCATGAAATTATCTGGTATATTAGTGTCCCACTCATGAATTGATCTGCTATACTAGTGTCCCTCTTATGAAATGATCTGCTATAGTAGTGTCCCTCTTATTAAATGATCTGCTATAGTAGTGTCTCTCTCATTAAATGCTATAGTAGTGTCTCTCTCATGAAATTACCTGCTATAGTAGTGTCCTCTCATGAAATGATCTGCTATAATAGTGTCCCTCTCATGAAATGATCTGCTATAGTAGTGGCTCTCTCATGAAATTACCTGCTATAGTAGTGTCTCTCTCATGAAAGGATCTGCTATAGTAATGCCCCGCTCATGAAATGATCTGCTATAGTTGTGTCCCTCTCATGAAAGGATCTGCTATATTATTGTCCCTCTCATGAAATGATCTGCTATAGTAACGTCTCTCTCATTAAATGATCTGCTATAGTAGTGTCTCTCTCATGAAAGGATCTGCTATAATAATGTCCCTCTCATTAAAAGATCTGCTATAGTAGTGTCTCTCTCATGAAATGATCTATAGTAATGTCTCTCATGAAATTATCTGCTATAGTAGTGTCTCTCTCATGAAAGGATCTGCTATAGTAATGTCCCTCTCATGAAATGATCTGGTATATTAGTGTCCATCTCAGGAAATTATCTGCTTTACTAGTGTCCCTCTTATGAAATGATCTGCTATAGTAGTGTCTCTCTCATTAAATTATCTGGTATATTAGTGTCCCACTCATGAAATGATCTGCTATACTAGTGTCCCTCTTATGAAATGATCTGCTATAGTAGTGTCCCTCTTATGAAATGATCTGCTATAGTAGTGTCTCTCTCATGAAATAATCTGCTATAGTAGTGTCCCTCTCATGAAATTATCTGCTATAGTAGTGTCCCTCTCATGAAATGATCTGCTATAGTAGTGTCTCTCTCATGAAATTATCTGGTATATTAGTGTCCCACTCATGAATTGATCTGCTATACTAGTGTCCCTCTTATGAAATGATCTGCTATAGTAGTGTCCCTCTTATTAAATGATCTGCTATACTAGTGTCTCTCTCATTAAATGATCTGCTATAGTAGTGTCCCTCTCATGAAATGATCTGCTATAGTAGTGTCCCTCTCATGAAATGATCTGCTATAGTAGTGTCTCTCTCATGAAATTATCTGCTATATTAGTGTCCCTCTCATGAAATGATCTGGTATATTAGTGCCCATCTCATGAAATAATCTGCTTTACTAGTGTCCCTCTTATGAAATGATCTGCTATAGTAGTGTCTCTCTCATGAAATTATCTGGTATATTAGTGTCCCACTCATTAAATGATCTGCTATACTAGTGTCCCTCTTATGAAATGATCTGCTATAGTAGTGTCGCTCTTATGAAATGATCTGCTATAGTAGTGTCTCTCTCATGAAATTATCTGGTATATTAGTGTCCCACTCATGAAATGATCTGCTATACTAGTGTCCCTCTTATGAAATGATCTGCTATAGTAGTGTATCTCTCATGAATTGTTCTGCTATAGAAGTGTCTCTCATGAAATGATCTGCTATAGTAATGCTCCTCTCATGAAATGATCTGCTATAGTAGTGTCTCTCTCATGAAATTATCTGCTATAGTAGTGTCTCTCTCATGAAAGGATCTGCTATAGTAATGTCCCTCTCATGAAATGATCTGCTATAGTAGTGTCCCTCTCATGAAATGATCTGCTATAGTAGTGTCCCTCTCATTACATTATTTGCTATAGTAGTGTCCCTCTCATGAAAGGATCTGCTATAGTAATGTCCCTCTCATGAAATGATCTGCTATAGTAGTGTCCCTCTCATGAAATGATCTGCTATAGTAGTGTCCCTCTCATTACATTATTTGCTATAGTAGTGTCCCTCTCATGAAATGATCTGCTATAGTAGTGTCCCTCTCATGAAATGATCTGCTATAGTAGTGTCCCTCTCATTACATTATTTGCTATAGTAGTGTTCCTCTCATGAAACGATCTGCTATAGTAGTGTCTTTTACACTATATAGCCTAGTAAAATCCGTTCCATTTACATGACCTGCTGTATTTGTGTCCAGTCCATGATATAACTTTCTATAGTAATATTCTATTCCAGTACATAACCTACTATAGAAGTCTCCATTGCCAATGTTCTGCAAGGATTAGTCTTACTTTGCCACTTTTTATTTTCTTTGACAGTTTAGGTTTTGTAATCAGTGAGAGAATCTTTTGTGATTTTTTTAGTAAAGGATCAGAATGTGCGGCCCATGTATCTGTCTGTTATTGTCCTTTCTACCTCTCAGCTCCCCCATCTGGAAATGAGGCGCTTAAGTCAGTTTGCAGCTTCTAAATTACATTGTATCCTTGTCAGCATGGTAAAGCAGTATACACTCCCATGATGCTACACAACATTACTATCATATAAAACTGCCCTCAATAACCTCTGCAGCGTTGATGCTGTGTTTTGAACTATGAGCGCAGTCTGTATTATTGGAGGATGTACTGAGCTGTTGCTATAGGAGTCAGATTTCCTTACTTGCACTGCCCAGTATTCCAAATAAAGAATCATCCCTGAGGGGCTGATACCAATTTGTGTATATGCATGAGAGGGCAGAGTTTTTCTGTCTGTCACCATGCCCTCTGTCACAATGTCCCTCTACACCGTGCCCTTCCTTGTCAGCCTCATGCCTGTCTTATTGTCCCTTCTTATTACTCTCATGATATCTCTCACATGTTGTGTTAACCTAGTTTACCTCTGTAACTATGTCTGCACAGAGAAACCTACAAGCATATATATGGACATACTGAACAAATAACAGAATACCAACAACAGACACTGTCCCATTTATTCAACTTTATCTCAGTTTGTGCCAACAAGTGTTCTACAATAGAGCTAAAAGCAGTGACCATGAGACGGATTCCGCTTATGGTAGATTCTTGTAGACATGTTTATATTCTGGCCCTGGTATAATTAATATAATCCATATCACTTAGTAACAATAGCATTTTAAGAGAAAATACAGCTTTAACAACCACACATTATACACATTTTCTATAAGCGCAGTAAATTTAGTATGTTATGATGACATCATAGTAAAGCTTTCCCCTTGTTATAACTGATTGAAAATCATTGGAAACAGAATAGACATGTTTTTAATTACGCATTTAGCAGTGCCTCAGTCCTAAGACCAGATGAAAGGACCATTAAACACAATAAGCTGGTATAATAAAAAGATAATGCAGAAGCACTTAGTCTATCATTCAAATGAGTAGTACATTGTTTTCTGGGAAATTTCAAAGTTTGTTCAATTTTCTTTCCCACTGCATTATGTGACAACCATCAGCCAATCACAAAATGCGTACATGTGAATTATTGCACATGCTCAGTAGGAGATTAGGTAAATTTATATATATATATATATATTAGAGATGTGCATTTGTTCCATTATGAATGAAAATTTGATAAGAAAAACAGATATTCACTTAGTTTTAATGTAACGAATATCCAAATAAATGCACCAACGAAATTTAAAGAAAACAAAAAAATACTGATGAAACCCATCAGTATTCATTAGTTTTCTTTAAATTCCTTTTAAGAGGTTAAATACTTACCTCTAACGTACTGGAGAGCCACGCTAACCTGATCCTTATTCTCAGAGCCCCGTGTTGCGCTAATAAGAGACATAGCTCGGTGGATCCCAGAGCCTACCTTAAAGGAGAAGGCCAATTAATGGAGGCCCTGGGAGCTGCCGCTCTAAGAGGCCCATTTATCAAGCTCCGAATTGAGCTTGAGGGCCGTGTCTAAAGACCGCTGCTCCATAACCCTGTCCGCCTGCTCTGAGCAGACAGACAGACAGACATCGCCGGAATTCAACCCGACTGAGTACGATCCTGTTGATAGACACCCCCCTGCTGGCGGCCGATTGGCCGCTTGTCTGCAGGGGGCAGCATTGCACCAGCAGCTCACAAGAGCTGCTGGTGCAATGCTGAATACGGAGAGCATATTGCTCTCCGCATTCAGCGAGGTCTGGTGGACCTGATCCGCACTGTCTGATCAGGTCCGCCAGACCTTTGATAAATAGGTCTCTAAGCTTCCTATTAGCACGGCCTGAGGCTCTGAGAAGACGGATCGGGATGAGCAGCCATTCAGTGTGCTAGAGGGAAGTATAATGCTACAAGTGAAATGAGAACGCCATTTAATGGAGGCCCTGGGAGCTGCCGTGATAAGCCTCCTATTAGCACGGTCCGAGGCTCTGAGAAGAAGGATCGGGATTAGTAGCGGCCATCCAGTGCGCTAGAAGGAAGTATAACGCTACAAGTGAACTTTTTCACCTGAAGGAAAGGAACTATTACTTTTATCAATGTAAATTTTCTGGAAATATTGTTTGTTTAAAACCAAACGAATACCAAACAGTGCAAACAACGAATATCCAAGGAAACTAAATTTCCCTGTATTTTCTTTCTGAAAGATCAGGATGAACTGAATTTTGTGGCGCTGCACAATTATATATATTATATACATGAAGATTAATGTCTCTGTAAATAAGTAGATTTCCAGCCTCCAGGAAAAATTAAAAGACCTTTATTTCTTTTTTACAGGGTCCATGAAACAAACGACAACGTTTTAAACCACACACTGGTTCTTAATCATGTCTCATTTTGATTAATGTCTCTGCACTTTCTTGCTATGATGTAAAGTTTTTTCCAGGCTTTGTACAGATTTTGTCCAGAACTTCTTTTGGGTTCATCTTTTTTCTCCCTAAACCTCAGAGTGATCCGGAGTCTGTTTTACTACTTTGAGTGTGATACTCTGAAATGCTTCATGATAGCAACATGAGAAAATACATATGTGTGTGAATACCGTGTTTGTACTTACAACCATCTGAGATCTGTAGGCGGGCGCTTCCCTTGTGAAGACTAATATTCCTCTGGTATTAACCATACTCCGTATCCAGGCTTTTACACACTTGTCTGTATATAGGGATTGCTGTATTGACTTTGGGGCTTGTAATGTGTAAACTACTCTCAAACCTCTATATACAGACAAGTGTGTACAAGCCTGGATACGGTGGATGGATAATACAAAAAAAAAATATTAGTCTTCACAAGCGAAGGGGCCATCTACACCATGGTTTCTTAACAGCCGGGCCGTGGCCAGTACTGGGCCATGATAGCCCCACTGGTTGGCCCCGACCTGACATACCCCCGCTGCATGCTCTGAAAGGGCCTGCCACTCCACACATAAGGAATACCAGGCAGGCCTGTCAGAGTGCTATAGTACATGTGCATGTACGCTGTGCACATGTAGCAGCAGTTCAGTGGTAGGAAAAGAAGCAGATGGTACTAGACCGGGACACTGCAGGAAAGTAACTCATACCATCCCACTGACACCAATGAAAGTATATATTTTCTTCCCTCATTGACACCAAAATATATATATATAACTACCAGGCCCTGGAGACATCCTGCTAAAATTTACTAGTCCTTGAGGTCACTTGGTTTTAGAACCAATAATCTATACAGCATGGTGAGAGATCCTCCCCAACTACTACAGTAGAAGTTTTAACAGCTGCAGAGAGGTAAAATCGTGATGTGTATTAAGAACTTTTTGACTTATGTTCATCCACTATTATGAGGCTAAGGAAGACACACAAATCTTGAGCCTTGATATAGAATTTATGCCAAAGTAGCTGCATTTTCTTATATTGTGTATGGCCAAACTATGGGGCTGCCATAGTAAGTAACTGTGTGGAATGTACTTACTTTTAGCTTTGCTAATCCGCTTCATCTAAAGCAGCCTCAAGGATTAACTGCATAAGTGAACTGGGGTCAGCTTGTTATCCACCTTATTGGTGGGGTTCACTGTCGGCTGGGTGTTTGGTTCACTGTCGGCTGGGTGTTGGGTTCACTGTCGGCTGGGTGTTGCTAGTCTCAATAACACAGTTGTTATAGTACCTGCTGGTATTTAAATGTATACCTTGTTTACAGTAATAGATACTGTTGCTGGGTGAGAATATATCCTATTTGAAACCTGTTTGGATGTTACCCACCTCATTGAAAGGTAATTATTCTTCTTTATTTATAAAGCGTCAACATATTCTGCAGCGCTGTCCATAGGTACAATTGATAAAAACAATGATACAACACTTGTAATACACAAGACAAAATACTGGAAAAATTGAGGGCCTTATCCCCCAGTGAAATTACAATGTAGAAGGGTAGGATGATGAGAAACAGGAGGTGAGGACTGCAAGGGTGAGAATTATGTTAATACAGAGTTAAATAAAGGAAATTATTAGGTAAGTGGAATTCATTTGTTACTGGGTTTGGTGCTAGGCTTCCCTGAACAACAATGTATATAGGGAGCATTTAAAAGAAGGCAGATTAGGGGAAAGTCCGCGAGGAAGTGCGTTATAGAGGGTAGGAGCCGCACAAGAGAAGTCCTGCATTCTAGCACAGGAAGAGGTAATGATAGAATATGCAAGGAGCAGGTCATTGTTTGGTCTTAGGGGTGGGCTGGAGTATATTTGTTGATTAGTGAGGTAATATAAGTAATATAGAGCATTATTTGCATTTTAGAACACAGAAACCAAACCAAAGACACAGGCAGAAAAGATTGTGACTTACAGGTGGGGTAAATAGTATTTTTTTTTTTTTTTTTTTAATTAACTTTTATTGAGATAGTTCCAAACATACAATTTCAAACATGAAAAGTAAGCATGAGTACAAAAGTTAAAAACAAAACAAATGAAATATAATAATACAGTAATGCAAACTCGAGGTTGACAACAAGAGTTGGTGTAAAATATGAGTACCAATCATATACTCTAGATAATATTGGTTTATGTTATCTTAAATTGGAGTATACCAAATGTACCCATATCAACCCTTTTAATGAAATCCCATATTCTTGTTTGATTAGTGTTAGTGGGTAGGACATGGCCATAGAATGAGTGATTATGACACCTTAGGTAATTATTTAGACACATAGAATGTATATTAAGGTATTTTGTGTTTTAGCTATTTAGGTATTCTTCCCAGAGAAAAAGTATATCATGATATTCCTCTATTGGTTTAGTGTGTGTATAATGGTATTTTTCTAGGTGTAGAGAATGGGTCACTGTGGATTTCCATGATGTGAGAGATGGGAAGTCTACTTTTTTCCAATTTAGCGGAATACATTTTTTTGCTGAGTTAATCATGATGGTAAGAAGCGTTAGCCTCAGTTTACACTTGATTTTCGGGAGTTTATTAAAAAGAAATAACCAGGGTGTTAATAGAAGGGTTATGTCTAATGCTTTTTCAATCTCTGATTTGATAGAGAGCCAGTAAGATCTGGCTACAGGGCATGTCCACCATATATGTGTGAAGGTAGCAACTTCTGGGCAACCTCTCCAACATTCAGCAGATGTGTTAGGAAGCAGTTGGTGTAATCTGGCGGGTGTAATACCATCTACTAGTTTAGTATTCATCTCTGTCACCGAGATAGAGGATGAGGCCTTCGTCATTTGTTTAAAAAATTATATTCCATTTGGTTGGGGCCAGATGGGTTTTAAATTCAGATTCCCATTTAGTCACTTGTGTGGGGAAGGGAGGGTAAAGAATGGTTGACAATCGTTTGTATGTTAAAGATAAGATTCCCTTTTGAGGTTGAGAGTGAAGACACATAGTTTCAAGGTTTGTGAGCGAAAGTTTTCAATAGGTAGTGTGTCAATTGCATATAAATATACCAGTTTTGAAATTTCGTCCCTAGTAGATTGCAGATGTCGTGTTGGGATTTCATTTTAACATCCTTATATAAGAGATGATGTGGAATTGAATTTTGTATAGTAGGAGTTGGGTGGGGTTGGGGTAGGGCACCTAATGATAATGATAAAGAGAAGTTGTTTCTCAACAGGGTCAGAGGTGAATATGTGGTAGAAAGTGAGGGATGTTTCTTAATAAGTTTGTCCCATATTTTAAAGGTTTCAATCGTAGTCCTAGATGTTGTATTTTGGAGATGGCGTTGAGCTTATGGGATCCAGCAGTTCCCACTTAAATGAGGGATGCCAGAAAGTGAGTGTTCTAGCAGGATCCATTCTTTATTTGGTGCTTGTTTGCACCAATCAACAATCCTTGTTAAGAAAACGGCTTATCTATAGTTTAATATAATTGGGAGCTCCGACTCCTCCTTTTTCTTTAGGGCGGTATAAAGCATTAGTGGCAATGCAAGGTCTTTTATGCACCCATATAAAGCTGTTTCATTGTTTTTGTAGGGAGAATATCATATGATCTGGTAAACTAACACAGAGGCAGCAGCACCAGTGAAAAATGATCCATTATTTAGAACAAAAGAGAAACAGAACACAACGTTTCGGGGCTCACCCCTTAGTCAACACATGACTATGGGGTGAGCCCCAAAATGTTGTGTTCTGTTTCTCTTTTGTCCTAAATAAAGGATCATTTTTCACTGGCGCTGCTGCCTCTGTGTTCGTTTATACTGTTATTGGGACCTGTCTCTATCCCTGCAGCCTGCACAGTGTTGGAGTTGGTATGTGCTGATCTCTCATACAGTTTTTGTACATATGATCTGGTAAAGGTATGGGCAAGGTTTGTAAAAAATATAGGCCTAGATTTAGAGTTTGGCGTTAGCCGTGAAAACCAGCGTTAGAGGCTCCTAACGCTGGTTTTAGGCTACCGCCGGTATTTGGAGTCACTCAAAATAGGGTCTAACGCTCACTTTCCAGCCGCGACTTTTCCATACCGCAGATCCCCTTACGTAAATTGCGTATCCTATCTTTTCAATGGGATTTTTCTAACTCCGGTATTTAGAGTCGTTTCTGAAGTGAGCGTTAGACATCTAACGACAAAACTCCAGCCGCAGGAAAAAAGTCAGTAGTTAAGAGCTTTCTGGGCTAATGCCGGTTTATAAAGCTCTTAACTACTGTACTCTAAAGTACACTAACACCCATAAACTACCTATGTACCCCTAAACCGAGGTCCCCCCACATCGCCGACACTCGGAAACATTTTTTTAACCCCTAATCTGCCGACCGCCACCTACGTTATCCTTATGTACCCCTAATCTGCTGCCCCTAACACCGCCGACCCCTGTATTATATTTATTAACCCCTAATCTGCCCCCCTCAACGTCGCCTCCACCTGCCTACACTTATTAACCCCTAATCTGCCGACCGCAAAGCGCCGCCACCTACGTTATCCTTATGTACCCCTAATCTGCTGCCCCTAACACCGCCGACCCCTATATTATATTTATTAACCCTTAATCTGCCCCCCACAACGTCGCCTCCACCTGCCTACACTTATTAACCCCTAATCTGCCGACCGGACCTGAGCGCTACTATAATAAAGTTATTAACCCCTAATCCGCCTCACTAACCCTATAATAAATAGTATTAACCCCTAATCTGCCCTCCCTAACATCGCCGACACCTAACTTCAATTATTAACCCCTAATCTGCCGACCGAATCTCGCTGCTATTCTAATAAATGTATTAACCCCTAAAGCTAAGTCTAACCCTAATACTAACACCCCCCTAAGTTAAATATAATTTAAATCTAACGAAATTAATTAACTCTTATTAAATAAATTATTCCAATTTAAAGCTAAATACTTACCTGTAAAATAAATCCTAATATAGCTACAATATAAATTGTAATTATATTATAGCTATTTTAGGATTTATATTTATTTTACAGGTAACTTTGTATTTATTTTAACCAGGTACAATAGCTATTAAATAGTTAAGAACTATTTAATAGCTAAAATAGTTAAAATAATTACAAATTTACCTGTAAAAGAAATCCTAACCTAAGTTACAAATAAACCTAACACTAGACTATCAATAAATTAATTAAATAAACTACCTACAATTACCTACAATTAACCTAACACTACACTATCAATAAATTAATTAAATACAATTGCTACAAATAAATACAATTAAATAAACTAGCTAAAGTACAAAAAATAAAAAAGAACTAAGTTACAAAAAATAAAAAAATATTTACAAACATAAGAAAAATATTACAACAATTTTAAACTAATTACACCTACTCTAAGCCCACTAATAAAATAACAAAGCCCCCCAAAATAAAAAAATGCCCTACCCTATTCTAAATTACTAAAGTTCAAAGCTCTTTTACCTTACCAGCCCTGAACAGGGCCCTTTGCGGGGCATGCCCCAAGAAATTCAGCTCTTTTGCCTGTAAAAAAAAACATACAATACCCCCCCCAACATTACAACCCACCACCCACATACCCCTAATCTAACCCAAACCCCCCTTAAATAAACCTAACACTAAGCCCCTGAAGATCATCCTACCTTGTCTTCACCATACCAGGTTCACCGATCGGTCCAGAAGAGCTCCTCCGATGTCCTGATCCAAGCCCAAGCGGGGGGCTGAAGAGGTCCATGATCTGGCTGAAGTCTTCATCCAAGCGGGCCAGAAGAGGTCTTCCATCCGATTGAAGTCTTCATCCAAGCGGCATCCATCCGGAGCGAAGCGGCAGCATCCTGAAGACCTCCACCGCGGAACATCCATCCTGGCCGACGACTGAACGACGAATGACGGTTCCTTTAAATGACGTCATCCAAGATGGCGTCCCTCGAATTCCGATTGGCTGATAGGATTCTATCAGCCAATCGGAATTAAGGTAGGAATATTCTGATTGGCTGATGGAATCAGCCAATCAGAATCAAGTTCAATCCGATTGGCTGATCCGATCAGCCAATCAGATTGAGCTCGCATTCTATTGGCTGTTCCGATCGATTTATGTTTGTAAATATTTTTTTATTTTTTGTAACTTAGTTCTTTTTTATTTTTTGTACTTTAGCTAGTTTATTTAATTGTATTTATTTGTAGCAATTGTATTTAATTAATTTATTGATAGTGTAGTGTTAGGTTAATTGTAGGTAATTGTAGGTAGTTTATTTAATTAATTTATTGATAGTCTAGTGTTAGGTTTATTTGTAACTTAGGTTAGGATTTCTTTTACAGGTAAATTTGTAATTATTTTAACTATTTTAGCTATTAAATAGTTCTTAACTATTTAATAGCTATTGTACCTGGTTAAAATAAATACAAAGTTACCTGTAAAATAAATATAAATCCTAAAATAGCTATAATATAATTATAATTTATATTGTAGCTATATTAGGATTTATTTTACAGGTAAGTATTTAGCTTTAAATTGGAATAATTTATTTAATAAGAGTTAATTCATTTCATTAGATTTAAATTATATTTAACTTAGGGGGGTGTTAGTATTAGGGTTAGACTTAGCTTTAGGGGTTAATACATTTATTAGAATAGCGGCGAGATTCGGTCGGCAGATTAGGGGTTAATAATTGAAGTTAGGTGTCGGCGATGTTAGGGAGGGCAGATTAGGGGTTAATACTATTTATGATAGGGTTAGTGAGGCGGATTAGGGGTTAATAACTTTATTATAGTAGCGCTCAGGTCCGGTCGGCAGATTAGGGGTTAATAAGTGTAGGCAGGTGGAGGCGACGTTGTGGGGGGCAGATTAGGGGTTAATAAATATAATATAGGGGTCGGCGATGTTAGGGCAGCAGATTAGGGGTACATAGGGATAATGTAAGTAGCAGCGGTTTACGGAGCGGCAGATTAGGGGTTAATAATAATATGCAGGGGTCAGCGATAGCGGGGGCGGCAGATTAGGGGTTAATAAGTATAAGGTTAGGGGTGTTTAGACTCGGGGTACATGTTAGAGTGTTAAGTGCAGACGTAGGAAGGGTTACCGCATAGCAAACAATGGGGCTGCGTTAGGAGCTGAACGCGGCTTTTTTGCAGGTGTTTGGTTTTTTTTCAGCTCAAACAGCCCCATTGTTTCCTATGGGGGAATCGTGCACGAGCACGTTTTTGAGGCTGGCCGCTTCCGTAAGCAACTCTGGTATCGAGAGTTGAAGCTGCGTTAAAAATGCTCTACGCTCCTTTTTTGGAGCCTAACGCAGCCTTTATGTGGACTCTCGATACCAGAGTTATTTTTATGGTGCGGACAGAAAAAAGCCGGCGTTAGTTTTTCGGGTCGTTACCGACAAAACTCCAAATCTAGGCCATAGTATTTTAGGAAGGATGATCATTTTGACTGCATTAACTTTTCCAAGCCATGAAAGGGGTTTAAGATTCCAGGAACGTAACATGTCTTGAATAGTGGTTTTTAGGGCAGCATAGTTCAGGGAAAGTATATCTTCTAAATATGGTGAGACATAGGGGCCTATTTATGAAAGGCCTGTCGGACATGATCCGACATTGTGGATCATGTCCGACAGACCTCGCTGAATGCGGAGAGCAATACGCTCTCCTCATTCAGCATTGCACCAGCAGCTCTTGTGAACTGCTGGTGCAATGCCGCCCCCTGCAGATTCGCAGCCAATCGCCCGCTAGCAGGGGTGTCAATCAACCCGATCGTTTTCGATCGGGTTGAATTACGGCAATGTCTGTCCGCCTCCTCAGAGCAGGCGGACAGGTTATGAAGCAGCAGTCTTTAGACCGCAGCTCCATAACTTGTGTTTCTGGCGAATCTGAAGGCTTGCCAGAAACACGGGCCCTCAAGCTCCATTCGGAGCTTGATAAATGGGCCCCATAGACTCTGAGGTATTTAATGGCTTTGCACTGTGTTTGAAAGTTAAATTGTTGTTGGATAGTTTCTAACGCATGTGGTGTCTGGTGGACGCTTAATAATAATATAATAATATTAAAGTTAGAATAGGTCCCATATATTTGCAATGTTTGTATCAAGGGGGGTATCGATTCTTCGGGTTCTGTTAGTGTCAGAAAGATATCATCTGCATATAACGTTATCATATGTTGTTGGGCCAATGTTGAAACCACGAATATCAGTATTGTTCCTAATGTGTGAGGCCAAGACCACCATTGCCATGACAAACAATAGGGGTGAAAGGGGGCAGCCCTGTCTTGTTCCATTGGAAATGTTAAATAGGGAAGATGTTGAGTCATTTAGTCTGATTTTAGCTTGTGGGTTGTTATAAAGGGTGAATATTTTTCCTATAAGTTGTCAAGTAAAACCAAATGTTTGCATTGTGTACTTTAGGAAAAGCCAATCTAACCTGTCAAAGGCTTTTTTCCGCGTCCATGGATAGGAACACGGAAGGAATTTTTTGTTGGTGGGCATATTCCATGAGGTTGAGGATCTTGGTAGTATTATCCCTAGCCTCTCTGAAGGGTGTAAAGCCGGCCTAATTAGTATGTATAATAGAAGGTAGAGGACAGAATTGATTCTGGAGGCTAAAATTTTTGAAAAAAGTTTAATATCCATGTTTTTTTTTTTTTTTTTTTATAAATCCTTTATTAAATTATTAACAAACAATACATTTAAAAAAAGAAAGAAAAGATACATTACAACATAAATAGAATGATATTTTTCACAATATTGCTAGGTCTGTATAGTTCTAACATATTTCTATACAGTCATTTTCCTTCAGGCTTGTTAGTTGCGCTATCTAGGAAATATAACGAGCCTATAGATACTGGGCAAATTAAATACCTATGGAGCAGGGGTTGTTCTCGATTCTAGTTTATTGGTAGGAGGTCCAGTAAGCTCACCGCTTATATTTTACACCTTCATCCTGTTCTCTCAGAGGGAAGTATCATATTGACTAAGATTTTTTTTTTTTTTTTTTATACTAGTCCTTTATATATTTGATTTTGCATTTCCCTATTATGGGTTTTTATATAATAGTCCCATTTATTTAGGAATGCCATCTTCCTGCTCTTTGTATCTCCCAATGCGTCATATTTTTCTATTACTAATTGCTGCCATATTTTGTTCTTAAGTGTGGCAATCCCCGGGGATTTTTTCTCTATCCATAATTTCGTGATTAGATTCCTTGCTAATAGTATCACCATAGCTATATATAATTTAATTTCTCTCTTCTCGATGCGAGGGTTATATAAAAGAATTACTGTTTGTTTATCTATTTTATAGTCAATACCAATTGTTTTTGAGATCCAAAATCCTATCTGATTCCAATATTGGATAATCTTTGGGCAGTTCCAAAAATAGTGTGTCAAGTCTGGAAATGGAAATGAACATTTTGGGCATGATGGCAATTCTCCCTTGGACCATTTATATCTTTTTGTCACTGTTATATAGTCTTTATGTATTATTCTATACTGGGATTCTCTTAGCTCACTAGCCTTAGTCGTTTGTTTAGCTAGTTTTATACTATACTTTAGTAGTTCCTTTAAATTGTCTATACATATCTCCCAGTTATTTTCCTCTATAATTTTACAACAGTTCCTCTCGGATGGCACATTTATTAATTTATTATAGATGAGGGTCATTTTATAGTTCCCTTTCTCATAATTCTTACATAAATCGGTTATTTGATTTTCACAACAGTTATTTTTTGAATTTCTCTGTACTTTTTTTATATATGATTTTATCTGATGAGAATAAAAGTAATTATCGCTTTTAACTTTATATTTATCATAAAGCTCTTGGCTCGAATAAATCTTGTTGTGTTGACTATATAGTATGTCCCCAATTTTCTTAATTCCCTGTTGCCCCCAAGTCCTAAATGGATAAGCATTTCCCCTTTGAAATTTAAGATTGCCGCTAATGGGTAGATACCGGGTATACTTATAATTTACACCTAGGGTTCTACTTATCAATTTCCATGTTGCCAGTGAATCTCGGAATATAATATGGTTTTTAATTTCCCTAGGGATTTCATCCGTATCTGCATGCACCAAGTAAGCAATTGCCATAGGTTTAATCATTACTTGTTCAATTTCCATATTGGTGTATTTCTCTACTCCTGTTAGCCATTCTAGGTTATATCTTGCTAAAGCCGCCCAATTATAATACTTAATACTTGGGAGACCCCAGCCCAGTTTTTTTGTTGGCATTTGTAGCTTTGCCATACTTATTCTTGATTTATTCCCTTTCCATAAAATCCTCTAATAGCTTTATCTAATAGTTTAAGGTCTTTAGCTGGAATTTAATGGGAGCATATGTATAGGGTATAATAGCTTTGGAATAATGGACATTTTAATAATATGAATTCTACCCGTTAAATTTAGATTGAGGTTAGTCCATAGTTTAAGATCTTTTAGTATATTTCTAATCACTATTGAAAAATTAAGTGTATATATTCTGTTGGGGTCATTAGATATTTTAATTCCTAGATATGTCATAGAATCTATGACTTCATCAAACATGTATTTTTTATCCTTCCCCCCTTTATGGAGCCATAATATCTGTGACTTTTGTATATTTATTTTATACCCTGAATTATATCCAAATAGATTGATTTTCTCTAGGATCTGATCTATATATATATTTCAGGGTTTGATACATATAGCAACAGGTCATCTGCGAACAAAGCAATCTGCAGGTGGGTTTTCCCTATCTGTATACCAGGTGATGTATTTTTTAATAGGCGAATGAGAGGTTCGAGGGCTATGTTGAAGAGATGCGGAGAGGGGGCATCCCTGTCGTGTACCTCTATATAATAGGATCGATGATGATGTGTTACCGTTAATACAAATATAAGCATCTGTTGGCGTATAGATAGCTTTGATGAATTCAGCAAATTTTCCCTCAATATTACCCTTTTCTATGGTATTAAACAAATGGCCCCACTCAACTCTGTCGAAGGCCTTCTCAGCATCTAATGACAATAAGAAGGCCTCCGACAGTTCCGCCTGCCCCTCTCTCTGCCAGTATGTCTGGATAACATGTAAGATATTTCTTATATGTTTGACTGATGTTCTCCCAGTCATGAAACCCACCTGCTCCTCCGATATGATAGACGGCAAGACTATCTTAAGTCTATCTGCAAGAATTTTCATCATAATCTTATAATCTACATTTGTTAATGATATTGGGCGGTATGATTTGGTCTCTAATTGATTTTCCCCGGTTTAGGAATAACTATCATATTGACTGTTTTGAAATTTGGTGATAGACTCTCTTGTCCCTCAAATATTGCTTCATAAATTTGATGAAGCGGATTTAAGATTTTAGCTATTAATACCTTGTAGTATTCGTCTGGTAAGCCGTCTGGGCCAGATGCTTTAGATAAAGATAGGTTGTTTATAGCTTTCTCAATTTCTTTTTTTGTTATTTTTTCATTTAATGTCATCTTTTGGTCTTCACTAATTTGGGGTAAATTAATCTGGTTCCATAGTTCTTGTCGTTTTAATTGGTTATCTCCCTGCGATTTATAAAGATTTTGATAATAGTTCTTAAAGCAATTAATGATTTTCCCTGTATCTTGATAAATTTGATCTTTATCCTTAATTGCTGCAATATAATTTTGTAGTTTTGGCTCCCTTAATAAATTTGCTAGCATCTTTTCTGATCTATTACCCCATCTATAATATCTTGCTGCTCTCTTTTTTAGTTCTTCCTGAGCTTTCTCCAAATTCATTATATCTCTTTCTTTTTTTATGTTAAAATATAGATCTTTATTCTGGTTTGTTGGATTAATTCTATATTGTAGAAAAGCCTGTGCAACCTGATTGTTAATCCTGTCCTCCTCTTTTCGTTTTTTATTTTTAATAAACTTCAATTGCTTTATCATTTCTGCCTTCATAACCACTTTAGAGGTCTCCCAGAAGAGTTGTGTATTTATTGCATGCTGTGTATTATTTATTTCAAAGTCGCTCCATTTTTCCTCTAAAAATTTTGTCCACTGTTCAGACTGATACAGATATTTTGGGTATCTAAAGTTATTAACATTACCGTAATTTTTCCCGTTTTTTAATATTAATATTACCGGTGTATGGTCAGATATTCCAAATTGTAATATTTTGATATCTTCTATATGGGCCTTGATTCTATGGGATATAAGAAAATAGTCAATCCTTGACATTGCTTTATTTGATCGTGCCACATGTGTGTATTCATATTCATCTGGGTTTTTGTCCCGCCATAGGTCGACCAATCCCAAGCTCTGGCACAGTCTCTGAATAGTCTTTTTTTCATAGTTAAACCTTGTTTTATCCTTTTTTACAGTTTTATCTGTTCTTCTATCGATTATGGGGTTTGGGGTGATGTTATAATCTCCCATCATCACTATCTCATATTTAGCTTTATTCTGTATTAACCTCTGTATCTTATTCCAGAATTTATTTTCCTGCTTATTCGGGCCATAGATATTACATATTGTGAATTTTTGTTCATTAATTGTTAAATTAATAACAATGTATCTACCCAGTTTATCTTTATATACATTCTCAATATGATATTGCAGTTTTCTATGGAATAGAATGGCTACCCCACAAGATTAGCTATTATATGATGAAAATATTATTTCCTTAACCCAATCTGTTTTTAATTTGAGATGCTCTTTATCTGTTAAGTGGGTTTCTTGTATGCATGCAATATCTGCTTTTAGTTTTTTAAGGTGACTTAGTATCGCTTTCCTCTTAATGGGGGAATTAATTCCCCCCACATTCCAAGTGATGATTTTTACCATTCTATCTCTATCTGAGGAGGATGCCTATTTCGGGTTTTCTTTATTTGGGCCTTAAATAGTTCTAGTAAGATAGATCTAAACCCTCTTTTTGCTTTAATTCCTATTCCCCCTGCTCCTCTTGATATTAGAGGATATACTACAATATTTAGCCCACTAAATCTCATGATGATCCCTAAGACTATATTCACTCCAACATAACAACGTAAGGTACAACAACTTGTGCTATATATCAACAATTTTCCTCTAAAATGTTTCACCCTTCTTATAGTGTCTAGATTATACCTAATACTTATAAATTTTTGCTTTGTGCATCTATATACCTCTATTATTTTATAATACATTTCTTCACATTTAATTCCTTGTAGACATTCTATATTATACATTTTTGCGTCCTTCTTATAGTGTTTAAGACCTTTTTCAGGATCATATAAAAACATTGTGGTTCTATGTGAGTCTATTTAGTGTTCTTATATTTTTGAAATTCTTCAACAATCATAACACTAAAAACCCCAAACACTTATGTGACTTATAACTTAGTGTACTTTCTATCACTCTGTGGATCTTCCTCCATTCTACCTAATAGTAAGGATCTCAAACAGTGTCTAATGTTTTGTCTTATATATGTGAGTTTCCTCCGATAATATTTCATACTTCTAAAAAACCTTATTTTAATCCTTAGTGCCCTTTAAGTTAATTTGTGTAACTTGTGTCTTAATCCTAATGTAGTTGCTTAATTCTTCCCTTACGTATATTTTTGAGTCTACAATCAACTTTCTAGAGTGGGTTATAACAACATTGTGTTCCCTCCTCTGAAAATGCTCTTTTCCTACGTGTCTACTAAGCCTATGCATCCTATTATTTATTGTGAATGGCATGTTTTACAGCCTTATATACTCTCATAGTTACAATTATTAAAATTATCATTCTATAATCACATAAATCAAAATCTCTAAATAAATCTTCCATATTAATATAGTAAATCAGACTATTTATTCCTGCCAGGAATATGATAATAATATTGTTAGGAGAGATAGCAAGTCCATCTTATGTTCTTAATTGATAGGGGATTAAATACTTGACAGTTCATCCTTCTGTATTATGTGCCCCTTGATCAATGAACCGTATTGCCTCCTCTGGAGAAAAAAAATAATGTGACACCTCTCCTTGCTGTATTTTCAATTTTGCTGGGTATAATAGTGCAAATGATCTTTTTTCCTTTACCAGTCTCTGGCATACATCTGAGAATTGTTTCCTGCGCCTTGATAGATCTGCAGAATAATCTTGGAATATTAAGATTCTTTTTCCTTCAAATAATGCATTCTGTGTATTTCTAAATGCTCTCAGAATCTTAAGTTTTGCCTGGAAAGAGAGATATTTAATTATGACCACTCGTGCTTTATATTGATTTTGGGGATTAGGGTTGTGAGCCCCCATGCGGTGTGCCCTTTCAACTTGGAATAATTGAGCGTTGCTCTCTATGCCCAGAATTAGTGGTAAGGTTTTTTCAGCAAATTCTATCAGTTGTGCAGATGTAACTGACTCAGGCAACCCCACTACCCTTAAATTGTTCCTCCTTGAGTGGTTTTCAATTTCGTCAAGTTTATCTCTTAATTTCACATTTTCTTGCTCAACAACTTTTACTCTATTTTGCAATATATTTTGAGTGTCCTCAGTATCTGATATTCATTGTTCTATAGCTGATAGTCTAATTGTTGTTTGTTGCATCTCTTGAACCACTTTATCTAGGCTTTTTTGTACATTGTCTATTTTTTGGATAAGGTTATTAAGCTGTTCAGACAAAGAGTTCGTATTACTATTGCCTTGCATATGCTCAAACATATTATCCTCATTTGTGTGCATAGAAACATTGCTTAGGTTACTTAGGGTACTAACATTCCCCTTAGCTTGTTGTTTTTTTTCCACCCCTTTTGCTTTTGGAGCCATTTTGGCAGGGTTTAAGTATTTTTCCATTAAATTTAGGTCTTGCTGGTATTGACCTTTTTTAAGCTCAATAATAAGTCGCTGCAGTCATAGATGGACTATATGGGAATGGTTTAATGTAGTTAATCTGGTCCCAGCTTTAGATGTTTTCTTAAGTTCAGCATAAATGAGTTATTTAAGTTATAGCAGTGTGTCTATGTGGGGGGAGGTGCAATAGTATTGTAATGTTAGTTTCCCTTTTAATTTTCCTTTGTATCCTCTTTCAAGTGTGTATTATGGAGTGCTAACTTCCACTGGCCTTTTAACCCCTTAGGGACCAGACTTCGTTCTATTCAAAGTATTGTGAATGTTATTTTCACCCTTCTCTTCTCCTGCAGCTAGGGTATAAAACCCCTCGTTCCACCATAAACACACTCCTTTCCTCTATCACAGCCGCAGTTGATTTTTACAGCGCAGTATAGTAATAGAAAACATAAAGGTTATATGCGCTTACCGTTTTCCGGCGACACTAGTTGCTACTCTCCCCCCAAGTTCTGATGCTCTTCTCCCCTTGTTGGTGCTCTGTGGCGGTGGACGCTAGTACTGGCGTCTAAACACTCTAGGCGATCCTGTAGCGTATGGCAGCAAACAAGGAAGCTGCTGTCCTGTTGTTATCCTTCCGGTCGTACAACTTTACCAATAGATCAGCTTCTCCTTTAGCCTAGGTGTAGCAGGTTCAGGGTACTTGCTCGTGTCCCTGTCTCAAGCCTTATCTGCGGGGTCTTCCTCGGAGACTGTTTGATCCGTGCAGCTCACTCCAGCTCCGTGAGCCGCTCGTGCTCCTAGCTCCGCCTCTTCCGCCGCCATGGGAATATCCATGTTTAATACGGAGATTGGGTGGAAGTTAGCTGGAGTGTTAGGTGGTTTGCCTGGTTTTGGCAGCACCACAACCTGTGCTTGTAGCATTGAAGGTGGAAATGGATTGTCCTCAGTTGCTTCGTTGAACAGTATAGTGAGGTGGGGGATTAGTATGGACGTGAATGAGCGATAATATTTGTCTGTGAAGCCATCAGGACCAGGGCTTTTTCCTATTTTCAGGGTTTTGATAGTGGAAAGGGTTACTTGGGGGGACATTGGTCTGTTGATTTGCTTTTTTTGTTCTTCAGATAGCACTGGTAGTGGGCAATTTTTAATATAATTTGTCATATTTGAAAGATAATCGGTCATGGGAGTATCTTTTTTAAGATTGTACAATGAGGTACAGTAATTATGAAAGGATTGCAATATTTCTGGGGTAGTTTGAAAAGTTTTTTATTTGTGGGTTGTTGATATCATATATGTAAGATTGAAATCTTTTTTTCTTTAAGGGTCTAGCTAGGAGTTTACCTGCTCTATTATTCTCAAAATAAAACATGCTATTAGTTTTTTTACTTTGAGATTGATATTCAATGTCTAGAAAGTTGTCTAGTTTTTCCCGGACTGTCTGTATGTGTTTTAGTATGTTAGAGTCATATGGGGATAATGCATGGTCTAAATGGGTGTATTTATCTGTTAACTCTTGGTATCGTTTACGCTAGTTTTTTTGGCGGAATGCTTTGAGTTTAATTAGTTCACCTCGAATCACACATTTATTCTTTTCTAAAATTGTATAGTTGTTATTGATCGAGTGTGTGTTAAGATTGAAGTACTCTTCTATGGTAATTTGGATACTGAGTCTGGATGATATAAAAGGGAGTTGTCTAGTTTCCATGGATAAGGTGTAAAGGGGGTATTTGGCCAGGTAAATTTCAATTGAAATTTGCAAACCTGGGAGAGGCCTTTTTGGTTTGTAAAAATATAATCTTGTCTATTGTAAGACTTGTTAGGATGAGAGAAGAAGGTATAATCCTTTTTTCGTGATGTATGAATTCCAGGTGTCATATAAACTTATATCTCTCATACCGTTCCATAGAGCGGTGTTAAGTTTGCGGGGTATTTGAATGTTTGTATCAGTGCTATCAGTTTTGGATTGTAAGGGGACATTGAAGACTCCCACTAGAAAAATCGGACCGTTGGCCAGATCTAGTGTTTTCTTAAACATGTTACGAAAGAATGGGAGATGAGTAGTATTTGGGGCATATATGTTGAAAAGCGTTATAGGCCTTCCATATAAGATGCCTGATAGACCTAAAAACCGTCCTTCTTTATCTGTGACTTTTTGGTCAAGTGTAAATGGAATAGATTTATTTATTAGGATACTCAAGCCGTTTTTTTTTACTTGGGCCTGAACTGTGGAAATGTGTAGTGAAGGTTTTTCCAAAGTATTTTGGTTCTTTATGGTGTTTAAAATGTGTTTCTTGTAGAAAAAGTATTTCAATATGGAGTTTAGCTAAGTCTGATAAGTCTTTTGATCTTTTTTCTTACCGTTTCCATTTGTGTCCTTAGTTAAGTTCTCCTTATTGTAGTCGGTACAGTGAGAGTTTCGTGTGGCCACGTAGTTATGCAGCATATGTATTTACTTAGGCCTGTTATGGTGACTGATGTTGATCTGGCACATCTTGTAGTAGATCAGTTTTGAAGGAGAAGTCTAGGAGTGCGATGAGGGCTTTCGCGATGTTGCTACCAGATGAGTCCTGGATGTCAGGTATGGCACTCCGCTTCCCCATCTTAGGGTGTGGCACGAAGTAGATTTCAGCCGTCTGTAACTTGTCTTACCCTTAGCTGCAGATATTTATATGGAATCTGGCAGTAGCTGTGACACCACCGGACTATTAGCAACCATGTTTGAGGGTTGTAGATATTCCTTACATGGGGTAAATTTAACTTAGATAGGGCAGCTAACTCGGAGCTCCGGAGTTACACTCCGCTCATGTCAGCAGCCAGCTTCGCCTCCCCTGATAAATAGTAATTTTTGATAGTTTTTATTGTTACAAAATATTAATTAAAAAGTTTGGATTTTAGAATAAATTTGGATTTTGGAATTCTGGATTTGGGGATTTGTACCTGTACTAATTCTATTGAGTCTTTAAAAGACAGTTGTGCCACATTAGAGATATTTTTATGCAGTCTGCAATTCAGAGATTTTCTTTCACTTTTTTACTCATCCTAACATATTTTGTGATGGATTCATGAACCATTAGCATATTCCATATATAGCAACTAGAAACCTTTTGCAAAGGATACACATTGTGTAGTTTTCTGTTGCTTTGCTTCTGGTCTAGGAAATAATTACACTGTATATAAACTGTATATATGTCTTGAATAGCATACAACTGTCATAAGGGGGGTCTACATTTAACCCTTTTAATGCCAGAGATGACTGCAATGCCTTGCTTATCTAGAAGATAGATCTGCATTAGGATAAGGACAACTTACACATATCTGCTAGTGGGTAGTGATGTCCCAGAGGCGTAAAAACAAACGGCCAGATTAAGAGTTTTGCGTTATAAGGGGTGCGGTACTAACTTGCACGTTATTGTCACCGCTTACTTACCTACAGCGCTGGTATTACAGGTTTTTATAAACCTGGCGTTAAAAGACAAGAAGTGAGCATAGAGCAAAATTGTGCTCCATACTGCACTCCAATACCAGCGCTGCTTAAGTCAGCAGTGAGCTGGTTGTACGTGCTTGTGCACGATTTCCCCATAGACATCAATGGGGAGAGCTGACTGAGAAAAGGTCTAACACCTGCAATAAAGCAGCGTAAAGCTCCGTAACGCAGCCCCATTGATTCCTATGGGGAAACAAAATTTATGTTTACACCTAACACCCTAACATGAACCCAGAGTCTAAACACCCCTAATCTTACACTTATTAACCCCTAATCTGCCACCCCCGACATCGCCGACACCTACATTATATTTATTAACACCTAATCTGCCACCCCCGACATCGCCGACACCTACATTATATTTATTAACACCTAATCTGCCACCCCCGACATCGCCGACACCTACATTATACTTATTAACCCCTAATCTGCCGCTCTGGACATCGCAGCCACTATAATAAACATATTAACCCCTAAACCGCAGACTTCCCGCATCGCAAACACTAGTTAAATAGTATTAACCCCTAATCTGCTGTCCCTAACATCGCCACCACCTACCTACATTTATTAACCCCTAATCTGCCGCCCCCAACGTCGCCGCCACTATACTAAATTTATTAACCCCTAAACCTAAGTCTAACCCTAACACCCCCTAACTTAAATATAATTAAATTAAATCTAAATCAAACCTACTATTAATAACTAAATAATTCCTATTTAAAAACAAATACCTATAAAATAAACCCTAAGATAGCTACAATATAACTAATAGTTACATTGTATCTAGCTTAGGGTTTATTTTTATTTTACAGGCAAGTTTGTATTTATTTTAACTAGGTAGAATAGTTACTAAATAGTTATAAACTATTTAGTAACTACCTAGCTAAAATAAATACAAATTTACCTGTAAAATAAAACCTAACCTAAGTTACACTAACACCTAACACTACACTATAATTAAATAAATTACCTAAATTAAATACAATTAAATAAATTCAATACAATTACCTAAATTACAAAAAAAACAAAACTAAATTGCACAAAATAAAAAAACAAATTACAAGATATTTAAACTAATTACACCTAATATAATAGCTCTATCAAAATAAAAAAGCCCCCCCAAAATAAAAAAAACCCCTAGCCTAAACTAAACTACCAATAGCCCTTAAAAGGGCCTTTTTCGGGGCATTGCCCCAAAGAAATCAGCTCTTTAACCTGTTAAAAAAAATATAAACAACCCCCAACAGTAAAACCCACCACCCACACAACCAAACCCCCCAAATAAAACCCTAACTAAAAAAACCTAAGCTCACCATTGCCCTAAAAAGGGCATTTGGATGGGCATTGCCCTTAAAAGGGCATTTAGCTCTATTGCAGCCCAAAGCCCTAACCTAAAAATAAAACCCACCCAATAAACCCTTAAAAAAATCTAACACTAACACCTGAAAATCCACTTACAGTTTTGAAGATTCGACATCCATCCGCAACAAAGCCGGAAGAAGTCCTCATCGAAGCGGCAAGAAGTCTTCAACGAAGCCGGGAGAAGTCTTCATCCAAGCCGGTAGAAGTGGTCCTCCAGACGGGCAGAAGTCTACATCCAGACGGCATCTTCTATCTTCATCCATCTAGCGCGGAGCAGCTCCATCTTCAAGACATCTGACGTGAAGCATCCTTTAAATGATTTTTATATATATATATATATATATATATATATATATATATATGTATTATATGTATATACATATATATATATATATATATATATATATATATATATAGCACATTTTTTAAATATTCTTTATTATTATTTTTTATATAGATAAACTCTATAAGTGTATATAACACAAACAATTATCCACATCAAATCACATTCATTCTGGATTTGGGACCAAAACACAATATATCAACATTGTTAACATCTATCAATTGTTAAATCACATAAATATACTATTTCATTTTTCCACCAATAACATTTACATAGAATAATCTTCATCAGCACTAAATATAGTCTTTTCATCATTCAATACACTTTTCACTATAACCCCATATTATTATTTTTTTACACTACCCTCTCTTTTCCTTATTAAAATATTATATATAAAAAAAAATTTTTTAAACATTCTTTGCACAACCTAACACTGTGTTTACACCTCAATTCATAATGAAGTTTATAACACTCATTGGCCAAACACACCATCAAATACAACTCTTCCAATGAGCTATGAATAAATAAAAAAATTATTTTCTTTTCATATTTGTTTTTTCTGACATTAGAATAATTCTGTTTCACACAGTCACACATTTTAGAGATTACCTCAACACTAGATTTTTCATTCTATTCTTTTACCAGTAGTTATACTATTCTGTTAGACATCTTAGACAACAACGTCTCAATAACACACAGTTCATTATTTCTGACTGTAACAGTCCGGATCACGCTTGTAATAACAGGGCAAAATTACAAATCCAGGCAGTGATCATATGATTGTGAATGATATTATCAACCAATGAGAAATTCAGCTCATTTGTACAGTAACTTATAACGATTTGACATTATATAGATTAGATTCCTCCTTCATTTCAGTTCAAATCTTAGATCAGCAGACACACAGTGCTCATAGACATTCAAGATAACATTTGCCTAATAACAGGCAGTTCTTCAGTTTTATTTGTTTCAGTTTGGATCACCCATGCAATAACAGGACACACACAAATTAAGATTTCAACACAGACACTGATTAAATAAAATAGGAATGATATTATTAAATTAAATTCTGGACAAAGATCATCAACTATTGAGCAATTATTTACAAGCAACATACCCCATATATATATAAAAAAGAAACTTTTTTACACAATCTGTTTTCACACATATATATATATATATATATATATATATATACATTTTTTTTTTATTCATTCTTACAATCAAATATAACTTCCCCTGTTTTTATAAAAGATTGTGTTCACTGCAAACAAATTATCAAGTGAGATTACATACATGTCAATTTTTAATGAAAACAAAGTGATTATACTTTTTTACTTTCACAATGCAATTAACAGGTTAAAAAAGTATAGACTCCTATTCATATACATGTCTCTTTTTAACTTTGTCAACCTTTTTTAATTTCCAATTTGTAACAGCTGGGAGCCTGATTTGGTTTCCACAGCTGAGCACACACAAATGTATTCCTATTGGACTAAACACCTGATGACAACTTCCTTTTTAAACATACAATGTGTATACATTGTCAACAATTGCTAATGATTGCATTCACTTTTATCTGATGAAACGACCCAGTTGGGGTTGAGAAACACGTCATAACATTAAAGCTATTATATATATGAAGTTGTCTCTGTTGTGCTACTCCAACACCAACAGAACAACACACAGAAAGATTTTACCTTTTGTAGCAATTGAAGTCCAGTTACTAGGAGGCATACATCAAGCTGGAAACGGGAAAAGAACCCTTGGAGCTTGGTTTCCACAGTGTACTAGCCACTGCTAAGTGCTAGCCAGCTTTCACGCACTGGTCACAGCACAGTGCTACACCATCTGGTAAGCATATTACTTACTTTCATCTGTACCTGCATTTCCAGACGGTATCACGCTATTGTGGTGCCCTATCTCTACCCTTTGTATCCTTTAAATGAGGTAATTCAAGATGGCGTCCCTTAGATTCCGATTGGCTGATAGAATTATATCAGCCAATTGGAATAAAGGTTGAAAAAATCTTATTGACTGATGCAATCAGCCAATAGGATTGAACTTCAATCCTATTGGCTTATCCAATCAGCCAATAGGATTGAGCTGGCATTCTATTGGCTGATTGGAATAGCCAATAGAATGCAAGCTCAATCCTATTGGCTGATTGGATCAGCCAATAGGATTGAAGTTCAATCCTATTGGATGATTGCATCAGCCAATAGGATTTTTTCAAACTTAATTCCGATTGGCTGATAGAATTCTATCAGCCAATCGGAATCTAAGCGACGCCATCTTGGATGACGTCACTTAAAGGAAACTTCATTCGTCGTTAGTTGTCGGAAAGAAGAGGATGCTCCGCGCTGGATGTCTTGAAGATGGAGCCGCTCCGCATGGATGAAGATAGAAGATGCCGTCTGGATGAAGACTTCTGCCCGTCTGGAGGACCACTTCTCCCGGCTTGAATGAAGACTTCTCCCGGCTTCGTTGAGGACTTTTTGTCACTTCGATGAGGACTTCTCCCAGCTTCGTTGAGGATGGATGTCGGATCTTCAAAACTGTAAGTGGATCTTCAGGGGTTAGTGTTAGGTTTTTTTAAGGGTTTATTGGGTGGGTTTTATTTTTAGGTTAGGGCTTTGGGCTGCAATAGAGCTAAATGCCCTTTTAAGGGCAATGCCCATCCAAATGCCCTTTTCAGGGCAATGGGGAGCTTAGGTTTTTTTTAGTTAGGGTTTTATTTGGGGGGTTTGGTTGTGTGGATGGTAGGTGTTTTACTGTTGGGGGGTTGTTTGTATTTTTTTTAACAGGTTAAAGAGCTGATTTCTTTGAGGCAATGCCCCGCAAAAGGCCCTTTTAAGGGCTATTGGTAGTTTAGTTTAGGCTAGGGTTTTTTTTATTTTGGGGGGGCTTTTTTTATTTGGTTAGGGCTATTAGATTAGGTGTAATTATTTTAAATATCTTTTCATTTGTTTTTTTATTTTGTGTAATTTAGTGTTTTTGTCACAAATATCCATTAAAAGAAGCTGTTATATTTTTGTTAAATGTCCTTTTTAGATGCAACAAAACAAAACTTTAACATCCCTTGTCCAAAAATGTTCACATGATGAGCAACACTTGGAGGGTCGAAGAGCAAATCTCTAAGAATATAAACTGTCCTCATATAAAAACCTTTAATAAATTACTTAGCTACATGTACTTTTGTATTTTTGATCTAGAAGGACATACATGTAGCAATTTCTATCACCCCAACAGTATAAACAGTACATGCTGAGTCTATAGGGAATATCTGATTCCTGCCTATTTAGGTGCATAGAGAGATGGAGGACCTTATTGTAGACTGAAGCTGTACAAATGCTGACAATGTTATTGATTATTAAGGAAAGTAAACGTTTTCCTACTGTACCAGCTTTGTGAGACTGTTGGGTTTGAAGCTTTGTCCAGCTCCTGTTGCTTCTACTACCCTATGTATATCCTGATTTTACAATTACAATTATAAGCTCTCCAGAAATGCCCTAAACTGCATCCCCATGAGTGGCAGATTTGTAGGGCTGCACAGGGTTCCAAAAGCACCTCTGTTAATCGGTACCCCAACTTTATAAAGGTGCTAGCCAGGCTGAGGGGGAAATTACCCCCATTGCTGTTCCTTCCCACCTAGCCACGCTTAAGACCACTTAACTTCCCTCAGGAGCACAACTCTACCTACAGAATACCCATGCCTCTATCTATGGACCTTTTTCTTTAACGCCTTGGTACACAGGGCTTTTTATGGTAAATTGTGTTTTGATAGCTAAGATAAACATTACTTTCTCTTGTGCACAGAGCTTTAGCAAATTGACCAGAAGTATTTTAGTCTTCCTAGTCTATTCTTTAAATCAAAGTGGCTTTACTTAGTTGTCAGCAAATAACCAAACTTCCCCATACCCAAAGTGCTGTGACACAAATAAGGAATCATTGTCCATAGAACGCTGTCACAGGGTTATATTGTATTGCTCTTATCTTGGCATTGTTTGCATTTATGGAATTACTCAGCATCCTAAACATAACTATAGCCTCAGAAGTTTCCTTCGCACACGCTCCTTCACTCTTGTACTTGACAACTCTGAAATCTTCGGCGGCCTTTTCATATATAGGGCCAGATTACTAGTGGTGCGTTAACAGTTACGCGCAAGCGATAAGGGGTTTATCACGGGTGTTTGCGGACGTTGGGTTTTTCACTCATATTACAAGTCGAATGTAAGTGCGATTGCTTGAGCGCAATTGAAGTTAATGTTTGTTGGGTTAGAGTCACCTCAAAGCTATGGTTAACTATTTTGCAAAATAAAAAAGTGTCATACAAAATACATTACACAGTACAGTTACACTCATAATAACACTGTCTAATAAATATACATTACACAGTAAAGTTACACTCATATTAACACTGTCTAATAAATATACATTACACAGTACAGTTACACATAATAACACTGTCTAATAAATATACATTACACAGTACAGTTACACTCATATTAACACTGTCTAATAAATATACATTACACAGTACAGTTACACATAATAACACTGTCTAATAAATATACATTACACAGTACAGTTACACTCATATTAACACTGTCTAATAAATATACATTACACAGTACAGTTACACTCATATTAATACTGTCTAATAAATATACATTACACAGTACAGTTACACACATAATAACACCATCTAATAAATATACATTACACAGTACAGTTACACTCATAATAACACTGTCTAATAAATATACATTACACAGTACAGTTACACTCATAATAACACCATCTAATAAATATACATTACATAGTACAGTTACACACATAATAACACCATCTAATAAATATACATTACACAGTATAGTTACACTCATAATAACACCATCTAATAAATATACATTACCCAGTACAGTTACACTCATAATAACACTGTCTAATAAATATACATTATACAGTACAGTTACACTCATAATAACACTGTCTAATAAATATACATTATACAGTACAGTTACACTCATAATAACACTGTCTAATAAATATACATTACACAGTACAGTTACACTCATAATAACACTGTCTAATAAATATACATTACATAGTACAATTACATACATAATAACACTGTCTAATAAATATACATTACACAGTACAGTTACACTCATAATAACACTGTCTAATAAATATACATTACATAGTACAGTTACACACATAATAACACTAGCTAATAAATATACATTACACAGTACCGTTACACTCATATTAACACTGTCTAATAAATATAAATTATACAGTACAGTTACACTCATATTAACACTATCTAATAAATATACATTACACAGTACAGTTACACTCATAATAACACCATCTAATAAATATACATTACACAGTACAGTTACACACATAAATACTCTGTCTAATAAATATACATTACACAGTACAGTTACACACATATTAATACTGTCTAATAAATATACATTACACAGTACAGTTACACACATATTAATACTGTCTAATAAATATACATTACACAGTACAGTTACACACATAATAACACCATCTAATAAATATACATTAGACAGTACAGTTACACACATAATAACACTGTCTAATAAATATACATTACACAGTACAGTTACAGACATATTAATACTGTCTAATAAATATACATTACACAGTACAGTTACACACATAATAACACCATCTAATAAATATACATTACACAGTACAGTTACACACATAATAACACTATCTAATAAAATTATTTTTAAACATATTGCACAAAAAAGGACTCAAACATATGAGGTCTCAGGTGTTAGAAAAAAAAGGAGGTCAAAGGGCTTTAACATAGAGGTACATACTTATACATGTCTAAAGATGTATATTTATGTATTTATATGTATATATATGTGTGTGTGTGTGTGTTTACAGATATATATAAACACATAAATACATATGTACACACACACATACCTATATATATAGTTTCCGTCTGCTGAGGAGCCTAATTTTAAGTTTAGGATGGAGCATTTGCGCTATCTGCTAAAGGAGGTGCTTGCTACGTTAGAGGTTCTGGAACAAAAACTACTGGAGGAACCTTCAATTCCTAAACTTGATAGAGTCTATGAGGACAGGGTAGTGCCCCAGGACTTCCCAGTTACAGTCAAAATGGCTAACATTATTAAGAATGAATGGGAGAAACTGGGTTTGTCCATTTCCCCCTCTTCTTCATTTAAAAAGCTTTTCCCCATTCCTGAGGCGCAGCTTGAACTGTGGGGAACTGTCCCTAAGGTGGATAGTGCTATCTCCACGCTCGCTAAGAGAACGACTATTCCGCTAGAGGATAGCTCCTCTTTCAAGGAACCCATGGATAAAAAGATGGAGTCCATGTTGGGGAAAATGTTCCAACTCACAAGGTTGTTGTTTTTTGCGGCTACCTTCTGGTGTGATGCACTAGCAGCGATGGTCGTGATGGAGACTCCTCTTGATGAAATTCTAGACCGAGTTAAGGAGCATTCGTTAATTTGTGCTAACATGCAGATTATTCACCTGAATGCTAAGACATCAGGGTTTTCTGTTTTAGCCCGCAGGGCTCTGTGGCTAAAGTCGTGGTCTGCTGACATGACTTCTGAGTCTTGTTTGCTTTCCCTCCCATTCAAGGGGAAAGTTTTGTTTGGCCCGGGCCTGGATTCTATCATCTCTACGGTCACGGGTGGCAAGGGTGCGTTCTTGCCTCAGGATAAGAAGGCTAAACCAAAGGAATCTACTTTTTGTGTCATCAGCAGCCTGCCACAAAGTCAGAGCAATCCAAGGGATCTTGAAAACCACCTAATTCTTGGAACAAGTCTAACCAGAACAAGAAGCCCGCCGAATCAAAGTCGGCATGAAGGGTTGGCCCCCGGTCCATCATCGGATCATGTAGGGGGCAGACTATCTCTTTTTGCGGAGGCCTGGAGAAGAGAAGTTATAGACCCTTGGGTTATGGAGGTCGAATCCCAGGGTTACAGGATAGGTTTCAAGTCTTATCATACCAGAGGTAGATTCCTCCTATCAAACATAGCTTCAAGACCAGAAAAGAGAGACGCCTTCCTCAGGAGTGTGAAGGATCTCTCATTTCTGGGGGTAATTGTCCCAGTTCCTCTGACAGAAAGAAGTCTGGGATATTATTCAAACCTTTTTGTGGTCCCAAAAAAGGAGGGCACTTTTTGTCCAATTTTGGACCTAAAGGCCCTAAACAAGTTCTTGTCTGTTCCATCATTCAAGATGGAGACGATGAGGTCAATTTTGCCCCTGGTGCAAGAGGGGCAATTCATGGGACGCCTACCTTCACGTTCCAATCCACAGGGATCACTTCAGGTTTATAAGGTTCACCTTCCTGGACCAGCACTTCCAGTTTGTGGCCCTTCCGTTTGGTCTGGCGACTGCCCCAAGAGTCTTCACAAAGGTCCTAGGAACTCTACTCGCAGTAGTGAGAGCCAGAGGAATTGCAGTGGCACCTTATCTGGACGATAGCCTGGTTCAGGCTCCGTCCTACAGACTTGCGGAGGATCACTCGAGAGCTCTTCTCCTTCTCCTTTGATCCCACGGGTGGAAGATAAATGAAGGAAAGAGTTCATTGGTCCCCAGCAACAGGGTGGAGTACCTGGGTACGATAATAAATTCCTCAGCCATGAAGATATTCTTGACATATGAGAGACGTTGCAACTTGACAGATGAGAGACGTTGCAAGCTTGCGTCCAACTGTCTAGCTCTTCAGACATCCTCCAGGATATCTGTGGCCAGGTGTATGGAGATGATCAGGCACATGATATCAAGCGTAGATGTCATTCCATTCGCCAGGTTCCATCTCAGACCTCTTCAGCTGTGCATGTTGAGACAATGGAACAGCGATTATTCAGATCTGTCCCAACAGATATCTCTAGACAGACTGGTGAGGGAGCCCCTATCTTGGTGGACCCGACCAGGGCAGTTGTCTCAAGGGACATCCTTTTTGAGACCACCCTGGGAGATTGTGACCTCAGATGCAAGTCTATCAGAATGGGGAGCTGTTTGGGGTGCCAGAAGGGCACAGGGCAGATGGACTCGAAAAGAGTTGAGTCTTCCTATAAATATTTTGGAACTTTGAGCAATATTCAATGCTCTGAGGGCTTGGCCCCTTCTGGGGTCATCCCAATTCATAAGATTCCAGTCGGACAACATTACCTCGGTGGCTTACATAAACCATCAGGGGGGGACGAGAAGCTCCCTAGCCATGAGGGAAGTATCTTGGATTCTGGAATGGGCAGAGACTCACAATTGTTCGCTCTCAGCTATCCACATTCCGGGTGTGGACAACTGGGAAACTGATTTTTTGAGCAGACAGACGTTTCATCCAGAGGAATGGTCCCTCCATCCCGAGATGTTTGCGGAGATCTGCAGCAGATGGGGGACGCCGGAGATAGATCTCATGGCGTCCAGACTCAATTGCAAGCTACCCAGATACGGGTCGCGATCCAGGGATCCCTACCCTGGGACTTCAACCTAATTTACATATTTCCACCGTTACCTCTTCTACCTCAGGTAGTGGCCCGCATCAAGCAGGAGCAAGCTTCGTCTATTCTGATTGCTCCGTCATAGCTGAGGAGGATGTGGTTTGCGGATCTAGTGGCGATGTCATCATCTCCACCGTGGAAGTTACCTTGTCGCAGGGATCTGCTAGTTCAAGGTCCTTTTCTACATCAAAATCTCGATTCTCTGAGGCTGACTGCATGGAGATTGAACGTCTAGTCTTAGCCAAGAGAGAATTTTCGGAAAAAGTGATTGACACTCTCGTTCAGGCCAGAAAGCCAGTCACTTGATGCATCTACCATAAGGTGTGGAGGACCTACTTGTCCTGGTGTGAGGAATGAGGATACCCATGGCACAAGGTCAGGGTATCCAGGATTTTGGCTTTTCTCCAGGACGGTCTGAATATGGGTCTTGCCGCCAGTTCCTTAAGGGGACAGATCTCGGCTTTATCTTTACTGTTGCATAAGAAGCTTGCAGAGCTTCCTGACATTCAGTCATTTGTTCAGGTGCTGGTTAGGATCAGGCCTGTCTTCAGGAACCCGGCTCCTCCTTGGAACTTAAATTTGGTTCTTAAAGTTTTGCAGAGGGCTTTGTTTGAGCCTTTGCATGCTCTTGTCATTAAGGTTCTTTCGTGGAAAGTCCTATTATTACTGGCTATTGCATCGGCACACAGAGTCTCTGAGTTGGCGGCCTTGCAATGTGAGCCTCCCTACTTGGTGTTTCATGCTGATAAAGCTGTTCTTCGCACTGGATTGGGTTTCCTTCCCAACGTTGTGTCGAGTCGTAACATCAATCAGGAAATAGTAGTTCCTTCTTTGTGTCCTAACCCTTCTTCTTCGAGGAGAGGTTACTTCATAATCTGGACATGGTTCGGGCTTTGAAGTTTTATCTTCAGGTCACGAAGGAGTTCAGGCAGACGTCGTCCTTATTTGTTGTGTATTCGGGGAAGCGCAGGGGGCAAAGAGCCTCTGCTACCTCTCTATCTTTTTGGTTGAGGAGTATGATCCGTCTGGCTAATGAGACAGTGGGACACAAGCCTCCTCAGAGGATTACGGCTCACTCGACTAGAGCTGTGGCCTCTTCTTGGGTCTTTAAGAATGAGGCTTCTATGGAGCAGATTTGTAAGGTGGCCACTTGGTCTTCATTACATACTTTTGTAAAATTTTATAAATTTAACGTTTTTGCTTCTGTGGAAGCAGCTTTTGTGAGAAAGGTTCTACAGGCTGTGGTGCCCTCAGTATAGGGTCCACCTCCTTTTACCCTCCCGTTTATTTTTAATTCAGTGTCCTCTAGAACTTGGGTATTTGTTCCCACAAGTAATGAATGAAGCAGTGGACTCTCCTCCCATTAATATGGAAAACATCAGTTATGCTTACCTGATCATTTAATTTCCATCTGTGGGAGGAGAGTCCACTGCACCCGTCCGTTTCTCCGGTGGGCGGACCTTAATTTTGTATTATTCTTCTGGCACCATTTATACCCTGATATTTCTCCTACTGTTCCTTGTTCCCTTGGCAGAAGGACTGGGGGATGGGGGGAGTGGGGGAGGTGTTTAAGCCTTTGGCTGGGGTGTCTTTGCCTCTTCCTGGTGGCCAGGTTCTCAATTCCCACAAATAATGAAAGAAGCAGTGGACTCTCCTCCCACAGATGGAAATAAAATTATCAGGTAAACATAATTTATGTTTTTGGCGCAGTTAACGCTTGAACGGGAACGTTAAATAGCGATCCACTTGTAATCTGGCCCATAGTTGGGGGTTGAGAGGAACTTGTTCATCAATAAGCCCTCCGCTGCTAGTTGTACAGGTAGATGTGAGAATCATCTTGCTGACCTGGCTTAAAGAGAGACAAAACCCAAATTCATTTTTTCTTGATGATTCAGATAGAGCATGCAATTTTAAACAACTTTCTAATTTAATTCTATTGTCAAGTTTTCATTGTTCTCTTGGTATTTTTGGTTGAAAAGCAGGGACCTAAGCTTAGGAACCGGCCCAATTCTGGAGCACTAGGTGGCCACAGTTTTGCAAGAATGTTATCCATTTGCAAGAGCACTAGATAACAACACTATTCACTACCATTAAGTGCTCCAGACTCCTACTTAAAGGGACACTAAACACTAAATACATGCTAGATATTATGAAGCATTCAAACAAAAGATTAGTCTGAGAATAACATGTAGATTTATGTTTTAAAGATTCATTAGTTGTTTAAATATTGGCAAAATAAGTGTAAAGTTTTAGTGTCTATAAAACAATCAGAGCTGCCATGTTGTAACTTAGGTTACCTTCTCTTCTGTGGCAAATTAGTGACAGTTATAAATAGGTCACTAGAGAGTGCAACCAATGGCTGTGTGGCATATAATAGTATTCTTCTATTTCTAACAGGAACTGAAAAGCTCACAATTTCAGAATGGAATTACAGGAAAGGGGGACAAAATAAATGCTGAAAGTATATTGCAGTTTATATATATATACACTGCTCAAAAAAATAAAGGGAACACTTAAACAACACAATGTATCTCCAAGTCAATCACACTTCTGTGAAATCAATCTGTCCACTTAGGAAGCAACACTGAGTGACAATCAATTTCACATGCTGTTGTGCAAATGGGATAGACAACAGGTGGAAATTATAGGCAATTAGCAAGACACCCCCAATAAAGGAGTGGTTCTGCAGGTGATGACCACAGACCACTTCTCAGTTCCTATGCTTTCTGGCTGATGTTATGGTCATTTTTGAATGCTGGTGGTGCTTGCACTCTAGTGGTAGCATGAGACGGAGTCTACAACCCACACAAGTGGCTCAGGTAGTGCAGCTCATCCAGGATGGCACATCAGTGCGAGCTGTGGCAAGAAGGATTGCTGTGTCTGTCAGTGTAGTGTCCAGAGCATGGAGGCGCTACCAGGAGACAGGCCAGTACATCAGGAGACGTGGAGGAGGCCGTAGGAGGGCAACAACCCAGCAGCAGGACCGCTACCTCCGCCTTTGTGCAAGGAGGAACAGGAGGAGCACTGCCAGAGCCCTGCAAAATGACCTCCAGCAGGCCACAAATGTGCATGTGTCTGCTCAAACGGTCAGAAACAGACTCCATGAGGGTGGTATGAGGACCCAACGTCAACAGGTGGGGGTTGTGCTTACAGTCCAACACCGTGCAGGACGTTTGACATTTGCCAGAGAACACCAAGATTGGCAAATTCGCCACTGGCGCCCTGTGCTCTTCACAGATGAAAGCAGGGGCACACTGAGCACATTTGACAGACGTGACAGTCTGGAGACGCCGTGGAGAACGTTCTGCTGCCTGCAACATCCTCCAGCATGGCCAGTTTGGCAGTGGGTCAGTAATGGTGTGGGGTGGCATTTCTTTGAGGGGCCGAACAGCCCTCCATGTGCTCGCCAGAGGTAGCCTGACTGCCATTAGGTATCAAGATGAGATCCTCAGACCCCTTGTGAGACCATATGCTGGTGCGGTTGGCCCTGGGTTCCTCCTAATGCAAGACAATGCTAGACCTCATTGGCTGGAGTGTGTCAGCAGTTCCTGCAAGACGAAGGCATTGATGCTATGGACTGGCCCTCCCGTTCCCCAGACCTGAATCCAATTGAGCACATCTGGGACATCATGTCTCGCTCCATCCACCAACTTCAATTTGCACCACAGACTGTCCAGGAGTTGGTGGATGCTTTAGTCCAGGTCTGGGAGGAGATCCCTCAGGAGACCATCCGCCACCTCATCAGGAGCATGCACAGGCGTTGTAGGGAGGTCATACAGGCACGTGGAGGCCACACACACTACTGAGCCTCATTTTGACTTGTTTTAAGGACATTACATCAAAGTTGGATCTGCCTGTAGTGTGTTTTTCCACTTTAATTTTGAGTGTGACTCCAAATCCAGACCTCCATGGGTTGAAAATTTTGATTTCCATTTTTTAATTTTTGTGTGATTTTGTTGTCAGCACATTCAACTATGTAAAGAACAAAGTATTTCATTAGAATATTTTATTCATTCAGATCTAGGATGTGTTATTTTAGTGTTCCCTTTATTTTTTTGAGCAGTGTATATATATATATGAGATTTATTATTTTATATTACCACCTCAAAGTATTTAATGTCCCTTTAAGTATCTCTTCAACAAAGAATATCATGGGAACGAAGCAAATTTGATAATAGAAGTAAATTGGAAACTTTTCTGTCTGAATCACAAAAGAAAATGTGTGGGTCTCATTTCCCTTAAACCAGGGATGCTGTATTTATAAAACAGATTTTACTTGGCATAATGTAATATGCTGTAAACAAAATATAATAAATACAAGCATGTACTTATGTGACTGTAAATGGAATAAAAAAAAAAGGAAACTAAATTGTAATTAAAAAATTCTGGGAAATCAGTCAAATGTTTTAAACCATTTTCACAACATTGTTTTTTGGGAGGGTTTTTGCCCAGACATTTATGACCTGTATTTAGTGAGCAGCCTTCAATACAGAGGACAATTCACTGTGATACTGTGACGATGACACCATTATCTAGCAGGCTTTGAGAGCTGCAGCACATTCCACCTTCCTTTTGTCAGCATTCTAATTTGGAGGGGTATTTTGAGGTCAAATTAGCACTTGGCACAGGGTATATTGCAAGAATAAGATAAATGACTTCTTGCATACTGAATCTATAGCAGCATTAGTATTTTTCTTTATTATTTGCTCCTGCTTGAGTATCAAGTGGTAATCAAAATTATGCAGATGAGTGGAAGCTCGAGCTTTAGGAGGAACCATTGGTTTCTGAGCAAAAAAATAAATAAATTGATATTGAATGTGAACAAAAACATTAACAACGAAAAAACAGTGAAGACAGTCAAATGTGAAAAGTCCAAAAATCTCTTAAGAAACAGTTTTTTATCCTCACTCACTCACACACTCACACACACACACACTCACACACACTCACACACACTCACACACACTCACACACACTCACACACACACACTCACACACACTCACACACACTCACACACTCACACACTCACACAGACTCACACACTCGCACACACACACACACACACACACACTCACACTCACACACTCACACACACACACACTCACACACACTCACACACTCACACACACACACACTCACACTCACACACACACACTCACACACACATACTCACACACTCACACTCACACACACACACTCACTCACACACACACACACTCACACACACTCACACACACACTCACACACACACACACTCACACTCACACATACACACACACTCACTCACACACTCACTCACACACACACACTCACACACACACACTCACACACATACTCACACGCACACACACACACACACACACACGGAAGTGTTATCATTCTACAAATACATGAGATAAGAGTAAAGATAGGGGGTGAGATTAAATATACGGTGCAAGCTTCAGCGCAACTGCTGAAACCCACGCCTCCCGTAATTTCACCTCGCGCATCGGGGTTCATAAAGTGCCGTAAATCAGATAAACTAGCGATGTCTAAAAATGAGCTTAATTACACATTTCTGGAGTCGCCAATGACTTACGGCACTTTAGAAACTGCCGGCGCCTAAGAAAATAAAAAATAAATGTCAAATCTCCTGTAAAAGGCTAACCCGTCTCCCAAAAATAAACCCGACACGTGAACACCCCTATATCCGCCATCAAACATCGGAACAAATAATAAAAGTATTAACCCCTAAATCGCCAACCCCCACAACGCAATAAGCCTAATTAAACTAATAACCCCTAATCCGCAATTCACCCACATCGCAATCTACCTAATAAAACTATTAACCCCTAATCCGCCATTAACCCACATATCAATAAACCTAATAAAGTATATTAACCCCTAATCCACAATTAACCCACATAGCAATAAACCTAATAAAGTATATTAACCCCTAATCCGCCATTCAAATGTTCAAATCAACCAATAGGATTTCAGTAGCTCTCATCCTATTGGCTGATTTGAATTTGAAGAATCAAATCAGCCAATAGGAATGCAAGGGACGCCATTTTTAAACGCGTACCTTGAATTCACTATTCAGTGTATGGCGGCGATCGTACAAAGAGGATCCTCCACGCTCCATGGCTCCGTGGTCGCCGGTCCTGCTCTGTGCTCATCTCCGCTCTGCGCCGGCTTGGTCCTGGATGAAGAAGGAAGAGGTCTTTGTTTGGAAGAAGATGTTGGCCGCTTGGAAGAAGACTTCACTGCCTGGAACAGGACCTTCTCCACTGGACTTCAGGAATGGTGAGTACCTATTTGGGGGGTTACACTTAAGTTTATTTTTTATTTTTGGGGGTTTGTTTTTTTTAGATTAGGGATTTCTGGACACTCTTAAAAGAGCTGAATGCCCTTTTAAGGGCAATGCTCATACAAATGCCCCTTTAGGGGCAATGGGTAGTTTAGGATTTTTTAGTGCTAGGTTTTTTTATTTTGGGGGGTTTGGTGGGTGGGGGGGGGGGGGTTTACTGTTAGAGGGGGGACGCTAAACCCAAATTTTTTTCTTTCATTATTCAGATAGAGCATGCAATTTTAAGAAACTTTCTAATTTACTTCTAGTATCATTTTTTCTTTGTTCTCTTGCTATCTTTATTTAAAAAGAAAACATCTACGCTAAGGAGCCAGCCGATTTTGGGTTTAGACCACTGGACAGCACTTGTTTATTGGTGCTGTCCAATCAGCAAGGACAACCCAGGTTGTGAACCAAAAATGGGCCGGCTTCTAAACTTAAATTCTTGCTTTTCATATAAAGATAGCAAGATAATGAAGACAAATTGATAATAGGAATAAATTAGAAAGTTGCTTAAAATTGCATGCTCTATCTGAATCATGAAAGAAGAAAAATTGGTTCAGTGTCCCTTTAATATAATTCAGTTGCCACCAAATATTTCACAATACAATATTTCAGCAACATACACACACATTAAATTTAGGTGGAATACTCTCAAACTATACACATTTAACTATTTTTGCCAATTCTAAAACGTTTAATGTAATATGCTTAATGTAAAAACACGCACGATGAGCCAAAAAATGCCTAAGCTTCAATCAATTGTCTCAAAACCTTGCACAGGCTAAGTTCATCACTGCCCAAGCTTATTCGTGAGGTTGGGATTCCCACATTGTAAATAAAATCCGTTAAACATTTTAGGATTGGCAAAAATAGTTAAAGGTCTGAAGTTTTCTGTGTAGATGAGTGTTGTTGGAATATTGTATCGTGGAAAATTTGGTGGCAGTAATAGTAATATTAAAGGTCATTTTTAAAAGTATAGGAAAGTCACAATTAAACCTGCATGACTCCGATAGAGCTTGTAATTTTAAGACACTTTTAAATTGACTTCTATTTTCAAATGTGCTTTGTTTTCTTGGTATCCCTTGTTGAAAAAGAATACGCTCATATCCTACACTAGTGGGAGCTTCTGCTAATTGGTGCCTGCACACATTTGTCTTTTGCGATTGGCTGACTAGATGTGTGTTCATCTTGCTGGCAGTAGTGCAATGCTGTTCCTTCAGCAAAGGATAACAAGAGAACAAAGCAAATCTGCAAATCTGATAATGGAAGTAAATTGGAAAGTTGTTTAAAATTGTATGCTCTATCCAAATCATGAAAGAAAATTTTGGGGTATCCTGTCCCTTTAAGCGGGCTAAAAAAAATGCTTAAAAAGCTCTTAATAAGCTGAAAATTGTCTCAAAACTTTTCACAGGCCAAATTTATCCAGGCCCAAGTCTATTCTAGAGATTTCATGAGTTTTGGATCCCCACACTGCAAATACATCACATTAAGTGTATTTTTTGGCTGCTTAACATACAAAAATGATCTTTAAAGGGTCACTCAAGTTAAAGTTAAACTTACATGATTCAGATAGAGCAGCAATTTTAAACAACTTTACAATTTACTTCTATTAACAAAATGTGCACAGTCTTTTTATATGTATACCTTTTGAGTCTCAAGCTCCTACTGAGCATGTGCAAGAATTCACGTATATGCATTTGTGATTGGCTGATGGCTGTCACATGATACAGGAGGAGTGGAAATAGACATAACTGAAATTTGTCAGAAAAAAATCTACAACTCGTTTGAAGTTCTAAACAAGTTCTATTGCATTGTCTTTTTATTATGCATTTGTTTATTATGCAAATCTACTGTATATATTGGTCCTTTAAAGGGACAGTGAACACAAAAATTGTTATTGTTTAAAAAGATAGACACTGCCTTTACTACCCATTCCCCACATAACATTTAAACCTCTACATTTCTGCCTGTTTCTAAGCCACTAAAGACAACCTCTTATCACATGCTTTTCATAACATTTGACTGCTAGTTAATGTGAGCCATATAGAAAACATTGTGCTCATGCCTGTGAGTTGTGCACAACACAGCACTAATTGGCTTAAATGCAAGTCAATATTATTATTATTATTATCAGGTATTTGTAGAGCGCCAACAGATTCCGCAGCGCTGTAAACATAGTCGGTATACAGGATAGCTTTTGTAGGGGTCAAGTGGGTAGAGGGCCCTGCCGAGAGTTTCACTATTGTAGTTGGCTCTTATGAAGCGATCTGCAAACAGCTGGGCCCATAGGCTTACATTCTAAGGGGTTCAAGGGGAAAGCAATGGCGTTAGGAAAGGTTAGTGTTGGTTGTATGCATCCCTGAATAGTAGAGTTTTTAGGGAGTGCTTGAAGCTGTTAAAACTAGGGGAGAGTCTTATGGAGCGAGGCAGGGAATTCCACAAGATGGGGGCCAGTCTGGAGAAGTCCTGTAAACGGGAATGTGAGGAAGTAACAAGAGAGGAGGAGAGGAGGAGATCCTGAGCTGATCGAAGGGGACGGGAGCGAGAGTATCTGGAGACAAGTTCTGAAATGTAGGAGGGAGCAGTGCAGTTCAGAGCTTTATATGTCAGTAATAAATAAAAAGTAATGTGATCAGGGGGCTTTCAGAAGAGGCTTAGGGGCCTATTTATCAAATGTCTGTCCGACATGATCCGATCAGCGGATCATGTCCGACAGACATCGCTGAATGCGGAGAGCAATACACTCTCCGCATTCAGCATTGCATCAGCAGTTCTTGTGAACTGCTGGTGCAATGCCGGCCCCTGCAGATTCGCGGCAAAGGGGTGTCAATCAACCCGATCAGGCGGACAGGTTATGGAGCAGCGGTCTTTTTCAGGCTCGCCAGAAACAGGGGGCATCAAGCTTCATACGGAACTTGATAAATAGGCCCCTTAGATACAAGGTAATCACAGAGATAAAAAATGTATTAATATAACCGTCTTTTCTGTGGAAAACTGGGGAATAGGTAATAAAGGGATTATCTATCTTTTTAAACAATAACATTTTTTTAGTTGACTGTCCCTTTAAGTTAAAGGGACATTGTAGTGGAAATATTAATAATGTCATTTTTGCACTACTCATTCTGGAACACTATCGCCTAGATTACGAGTCTTGCGTTAGCCTTAAAAAGCAGCGTTGAGAGGTCCCAACGCTGCTTTTTAACGCCCGCTGGTATTACGAGTCTGGCAGGTACAGGTGTATTGCTCACTTTTTTTCCGCGACTCGAGCATACCGCAAATCCACTTACGTCAATTGCGTATCCTATCTTTTTAATGGAATTTGCCTAATGCTGGTATTACAAGTCTTGGAAAAAGTGAGTGGTACAGCCTCTCCTGTCAAGACTCCTACCGCATTTAAAAGTCAGTAGTTAAGAGTTTTATGGGCTAACGCCGTAACATAAAACTCTTAACTAAAGTGCTAAAAAGTACACTAACACCCATAAACTACCTATTAACCCCTAAACCGAGCCCCCCCCCCCCACATCGCAAACACTTAAATACATTTTTTAATCCCTAATCTGCCGATTAACCCCTAATCTGCTGATTGGAGCAGCCAATAGAATGCAAGCTCAATCCTATTGGCTGATTGGATCAGCCAATAGGATTTTTTTCTACCTTAATTCCGATTGGCTGATAGAATTCTATCAGCCAATCGGAATTGAAGGGACGCCATCTTGGATGATGTCACTTAAAGGTACCGTCATTTAGTGTTAGTCATCGGAAGGAAGAGGATGCTCTGCGTCGGATGGCTTGAAGATGGACCCGCTCCGCTCTGGATGGATGAAGATAGAAGATGCCGCCTGGATGAAGACTTCTGCCCGTCTGGAGGACCTCTTCTGCCCGGATAGGATGAAGACTTCGGACCCTCTAGAGGACCACTTCTGCCCGGTTGGGTGAAGACGTCTCAAGGTAGGGTGATCTTCAAGGGGGTAGTGTTAGGTTTTATTAAGGGGGGATTGGGTGGGTTTTAGAGTAGGGTTGGGTGTGTGGGTGGTGGGTTGTAATGTTGGGGGGGTATTGTAATTTTTTTTACAGGTAATAGAGCTGATTACCTTGGGGCAATGCCCTGCAAAAGGCCCTTTTAAGAGCTATTTGTAATTTAGTATAGGGTAGGGATTTTTATTATTTTGGGGGGCTTTTTTATTTTATTAGGGGGATTAAATTAGGTGTAATTAGTTTTAAAAAATTGTAATTATTTTATTTTTTTCTGTAATTTAGTGTTTTTTTTAGTTAAGGTTTTAATTTTTTTTAATTGTAATTAGTTTAGGTAATTTATTTAATGATAGTGTAGTGTTAGGTGTAATTGTAACTTAGGCTATGATTTATTTTACAGGTAAATTTGTATTTATTTTAACTAGGAAGTTATTAAATAGTTAATAACTATTTAATAACTATTGTACCTAGTTAAAATAAATACAAACTTGCCTGTAAAATAAAAATAAACCCTAAGATAGATGAATGTAATTATTAGTTATATTGTAGCTATCTTATGGTTTATTTTATAGGTAAGTATTTAGTTTTAAATAGGAATAATTTATTTAATAATAATAATTTTATTTAGATTTATTTAAATTATATTTAAGTTAGGGGGGGTTAGGGTTAGGGTTAGACTTAGGTTTAGGGTTTAATAACTTTATTATAGTGGAGGCGACGTTGGTGGCAGCAGATTAGGGGTTAATAAGTGTAGTTAGGTTGCGACGACATTGGGGAAGGCAGAATAGGAGTTAATAAATATAATGTAGGTGTCGACGATGTTGGGGGTGACAGATTAGGGGTTCATAAGTATAATATAGGTGGCGGCGGTGTCCGGAGCGGCAGATTAGGAGTTAATAATATAATGTAGGTTGCAGCGATGTCAGGGGCAGCAGATTAGGGGTTAATAAGTGTAAGATTAGGGGTGTTTAGACTCGGGGTTCATGTTAGGGTGTTAGGTGTAGACATAAAAAGTATTTCCCCATAGGAATCAATGGGGCTGCGTTAGAAGCTGAACGCTGCTTTTTTGCAGGTGTTAGGCTTTTTTTTAGCCGAATCAGCCCCATTGATTCCTATGGGGAAATCGTGCACAAGCTTGTTTTACCAGCTCACCGCTACCGGAAGCAACGCTGGTATTGAGGTGAGATGTGGAGCTAAATTTTGCTCTCCGCTCACTTTTTTGCGGCTAACTCCGGGTTTGTAAAAGCCTGTAATGCCAGCGTTATCTGTAAGTGAGCAGTGAGGGAAAACTGTGCATTAGCACCGCACAGCATTACCGACAAAAATGTGTAATCTCGCCGTATCTGTTTAATCCCTGCAAAGGGGTTAAAGACAAAAATAAAGTCCCACTCAGCAGCCACAGATAACTAATGGTAGCCAGAAGTAAAAGGCTGGTGAACCACTCAGTAGTGGCAGTCGCTCTACCTGACCAATCACCAATAACTCTGGAGTGGCAATGCTTTGCATGGGTTAAACACATCAAGTCCTATGGTGGGTGTTTTGCTGTAACAAATTAAAACATGTCATATTTCCACTACAATACCCCTTTAAGGACGTGCTCTTGGTTAAAGGGACAATGAAGTCCAAATTAAACTTTCATGATTCAGATAGGGCATACAATTTTAAACAATTTTTTAATTTACTTTTATCAACAAATTTGCTTTGTTTTCTTGTTATTTTTAGTTGAAAGCTAAACCTAGGTAGGCTCATATGCTAATTTCTAAGCCATTGAAGGCAGTCTCTTAAATAAATGCATTTTACATTTTTTTCACAGCTAGAGGGGGTTAGTTCATGTGTGCCATATAGATAACATTGAGCTCACTTACGTGAAGTTACCTAGGAGTCAGCACTGATTGGCTAAAATGCAAATCTGACAAAAAATCTGAGATAAGGAGGCAGTCCACAGAAGCTTAGATACAAGGGAATTACAGAGGTAAAAAGTATATTTCTACAACAGTGTTGGTTATGCAAAACTGGGGAATGGAAAATAAAGGAATTATCTATATTTTTAAACAATAACATTTTTGGTGTAGACTGTCCCTTTAAGATGTCAAGTAACCCATTACAACCTTAGCAATAATCAAAATTGTATCTACAATCTACCACTAGTGAGTCCAAAATACCACAGGGAGTTCATATCAGTTCATCATAATACGTTACATATAGGGGTCAGTCCAGCGAACTGCTAGTAAAACACCTGTGATCTCAGCATGTCTCCATGCTGCTGCAGATCTATAGAAATAGGGTTTAAAGTCATCTGTCATCACTTCTAGTGTGGAAAATTGTCAGGGTGCCAGGAATCAGACTGAGACGAGAAGTGCAAAAATAATCACATCTTATTAATAGCAAAAAATAATAAAAAGTCCACAAGTCAAATAACAAGCCAGGAGTCAAAACCAGAGCTGGTAGTCAGACGAGCCGAGTCAGGAGCCAAAGCGAATAGTAAGACGAGCCGGAATCAGCAACAAGGAAAACAGCAGAGTCAGGAACAAGCCAGGGATCAGGAACCAGGAAGGACGTCAGGCAGCTAGGTAATACACAGGAACTCTCACAAACAGGTCTGAGACAACGCAAAGGCAAATCATACTGAACAGAGGCCCTTTAAATAATAAGTGATGACATCACAATTCTGAGACGGCATCCTGTCTCACACGGATGATACACACCAGTCTGGCCATAAAAGGAAGTGCAAGAAATGAGCAGCATCCCCCACAATGCACCATAGTCAGGAAGAGAGGTGAGTAAAATGGCTGCCAGCAGCACATGGCAAACAAAACAGGGAAAAAACCCTGACAGTACCCTCCCCTCAACGACCCCTCCCCTGTGGGAGGACAAAAGGCTTATTGGGGAAACGGGCATGGAAGGCAACGAGGAGGGCAGGAGCATGAACATCAGAGGAGGGAACCCAAGAACGCTCCTCCGGACCGTAGCCCCTCCAGTGAACCAAATACTGTACACGGCCCCTGGACATACGAGAGTCAATAATGCTGCTGACCTCATACTCCTCATGGTTGTCAACAAAGGTAGGATGGGGACGAGGCAACACAGTGGTAAACCGATTACAAGAAGAAGACATTAAAAACATTGGAGATGCGCATAGCAGGAGGAAGGTCAAGAGCGTAGGCCACAGGATTAACCCATCTGAGTATTCGAAAAGGACTAACATAACGGAGAGCCAATTTATTGGAAGGCACATGAAGGTTCAAGTTGCAGGAGGACAGCCAAACTCTCTCACCAATCTGGTAGGAAGGTGCGGGCAGACGCCTACGATCAGCCTTGAACTTTTGGCGCTGCATAGAACGATGAAGGCAATCCTGAATCTGCACCCACGTGGAACAGAGTTGCCGGAGATGCTCCTCCAAAGTTGGGATACCCTGAGACATGAATGAATCGGGCAACAAGGATGGTTGAAACCCATAATTCGCCATGAACGGGGATAACTTGGAGGAAGCATTAATAGCACTATTACTAGCAAACTCTGCCCAAGGTAACAGTTCAGACCAATTATTGTGGTGATCTGAGACATAGCAATGGAGGAACTGCTCCAGAGCTTGATTAGACTGTTCCGCAGCCCCATTTGATTGAGGGTGATATGCCGAGGAGAAGGAAAGCTGGATCCCCATTTGAGCACAAAAGGAATGCCAAAATCTGGAGACAAACTGGTTACCCCGGTCCGACACTATCTCCTTGGGTAACCCATGTAAACAGAAGACCTCCCGGGCAAAAATTGAAGCAAGCTCCTGAGAGGTAGGCAGCTTCATCAAGGGAATGCAATGTGACATTTTAGAAAAACGGTCAACCACCATAAGGATAACAGTATTGCCATTGGAAACAGGGAGCTCGACAATGAAGCCCATGGAAAGATGTGTCCAAGGACGCTCACCATTAGCAATAGGTTGAAGAAGACCCACAGGAAGACGTTGAGGAGTCTTATTCTGTGCACAAACTGAGCAGGAGGCAACATACGTAGCAACATCAGAACGAAGACCTGGCCACAAGAATTATCGAGTCACAGACCAAATCATTTGGTTCTTGCCTGGGTGACCTGCGGCTTTAGGATAGTGGCAAGTGTGCAAAAGTTTAGTTTGAAGATTCTCAGGAACAAAACACTTACCACTAGGTTTCTCAGATGGCGCATTGGTTTGTGCAGCCAGGATCTCCTCCCCGAAGGGAGAAGTCACATTAGTATGTATGGTAGCCAAAATATGGTCAGGAGGTATAACAGGAGTAGGTACAGACTCCTCCTTGGACAGAGGCGAAAATTGTCGAGAGAGGGCATTAGCCCTAACATTCTTACTACCAGGCAGGTAGGAGACCACATAATTAAACCGAAACAAAATAGCGCCCATCTGGCCTGTCGGGGTGACAAACGTTTTGCTTCAGATAGATAAGTTAAATTCTTGTGGTCAGTAAGAATGAGCACTGGCACGCTAGTACCCTCAAGAAGATGCCTCCATTCCTTGAGTGCCAAAATTATGGCCAGTAATTCCCTGTCGCCAATTTCATAATTGCACTCCGCTGGAGACAATTTCTTAGAGAAGAAACCACATGGATGCAAGGAACCGTCAGGCGTAGGACGTTGAGACAAGAGGGCACCTACTTCAGTCTCAGACGCATTGACCTCAAGAACGAAAGGCAGGACAGGGTTAGGATGAGCCAGAACTGGAGCGGCAGCAAAGGAAGTCTTAAGACTATCAAAGGCTTTAATGGCAGTAGGTGATCAATGGAGTGGATCATTCTCTTTACAGGTCATGTCTGTGATAGGTTTGACCAAGGAAGAAAAGTTTTTAATAAACTTTCTATAGTAATTGGCGAACCCCAAAAAACGTTGAATAGACCGAAGACAAACTGGGCGAGGCCCACTGCAGAACTGCAGATAACTTGTCAGGATCCATGGAAAACCCTGCAACGGAGATAACATAACTTAGGAAGGTTACTTGAGTCTGATGGAACTCACATTTCTCGAGTTTACAAAACAAGACGTTCTCACGTAGTCTCTGAAGAACCTGTGTAACATCAGAACGATGAGCCTCAAGTGTGGGTGAGTGTATGAGGATGTCGTCTAAGTACACCACAACACACTGTTGCAACTTATCTCGTAGGACATCATTAATAGATTCCTGGAAAACAGCAGGAGCATTACATAGGTCAAAGGGCATTACAAGGTACTCATAATGCCCGCTCCTGGTGTTAAATGCTGTTTTCCATTCGTGGCCCTCCTTAATCCTAACGAGATTGTACGCTCCTCTCAAATCAAGTTTAGTAAAGACCGTAGCTCCCTTGAGGCGGTTAAAGAGTTCTGTAATGAAGGGAATAGGGTAAGCATTCTTAATGGTAAGACAATTAAGACCCCTATAATTGATGCATGGTCTTAACTCGCCACCCTTTTTCTTCACAAAGAAGAAGCCAGCCCCTGCAGGAGAGCAGGATTTGCAGATGATCCCCCGTGAAAGAGCATCGGCAACATACTCTTCCATAGCACAATTCTCTGCAACAGACAGAGGGTACACCAAGCCCCGAGGAGTAATGGCTCTGGGTTGCAGGTCTATGGCACAATCGTAAGACCGGTGAGGAGGCAACGTACCAGCATGCACCTTGTGAATACCGTCTAGGAACTCTTGGTACTCCTCTGGCAAGTGAGATACCGAAGAAGTGCACAAGACTTTAACTGGTTTCCGAAGACAAGTGGAAATACATTGCGGGGACCACGACAAAATTTCGGACCTGCGCCAGTCGAGACTGGGATTGTGCTTTTGGAGCCAGGGATAACCCAGAACAACCGGAAAATGCAGAGAGTTTATCACCTGGAACTGGAGGGTTTCAAAATGGAGAGCCCCAACAGCCATGGACAATGGAGCAGTTTCGTGAGTAACGAGTGCGGGCTGAAGGGGCCTGCCATCAATGGCCTCAATAGCAAGCGGAATGGACCAAGGCAAAATAGGAATGGAGTGCTTTGATACAAAAGCACTGTCAATGAAATAGCCCGCAGCACCAGAGTAAACAAGAGCCTGAGTGACTATGGAGGTAACTATGGAGGAGTCCACCCAGGAAAGAACAACCGTGACCAAAGGTTTCTCCTTAAGTGGTTCCGGGGATGAGGATAAACCACCCAAGGTCTGCCCCCGACAGGACCTTAGGTGTGAGCGTTTCCCGGCCGTGTAGGACAAGACTTCAAAAGGTGGCCCTGTAACCCACAATAGAGGCAGAGCCCCTCCCTCCTCCTAAAGGCCCTCTCCGCCGCGGAGAGATGCATGAATCCCAACTGCATCGGCTCAGCAGTACCTGGTGACTCGGCACCAGGAGGCATGGGAGGAAAGGGAGGCATGGGTGGGAACGAACACGTAGGAGACAACGGAACAGGAGGCTTTGGCAAGCGCTCCTTGAAAGAGGGCCTCTCTCTGAGTCTGATGTCAATTAGGATCAAAAAAGACACCAATGCCTCGAGCTCCTCTGGTAAATCTCTGGCAGCAACTTTGTCTTTAATTGCATCAGAGAGCCCATTAAAGAAGGCAGCTTTGTTGTTCCAACCTACCTCTGCAGCAAGCGTACAGAACTCAATAGCATACTGAGCAACAGATCTTTTACCTTGCTGAATGGACATGAGTCGTTTAGCAGCAGAGGAGGAGTGAGCCAGAACATCAAATACCCTTCGAAAGGAGGCCACAAATTCAGTGTAATTTGAAATCACAGGTTTATTTGTCTCCCACAAGGGATTAGCCCAGGCAAGAGCTGTGTCAGAGAGTAACGAGGTGAGAAATCCCACCTTAGCTCTGTCAGAGGGAAACACCTGAGGTAACATCTCAAAGTAAATGCCCACCTGGTTTAAAAACCCTTTGCACTGAATAGGATCGCCTCCATATCGCTGAGGTAGAGGTGCAGAACCGGACATGCTCCTGGTAGGCATAGGTGCAGCAGCGGAAACAGGAGCAGCCATAACTTGCAGGACACTTTGGTCCAAATGTGCAGTGCGAGTCAGCAGGGTTTGCAGGGCTAGTGCAAATTGATCCAAGCGGTGATACTGTACATCTATCCTGGAAATGATGGCAGGTAAAGGTGGATTATTAGCACCATCAGGATTCATGGCCTTTGCGTAATGTCAGGGTGCCAGGAATCAGACTGAGACGAGAAGTGCAAAAATAATCACACCTTTATTAAAAGCAAAAAATAATAAAAAGTCCACAAGTCAAATAACAAGCCAGGAGTCAAAACCAGAGCTGGTAGTCAGACGAGCCGAGTCAGGAGCCAAAGCGAATAGTCAGACGAGCCAGAATCAGCAACAAGGAAAACAGCAGAGTCAGGAACAAGCCAGGGATCAGGAACCAGGAAGGACGTCAGGCAGCCAGGTAATACACAGAAACTCTCACAAACAGGTCTGAGACAACGCAAAGGCATAGCATATTGAGCAGAGGCCCTTTAAATAATAAGTGATGACATCACAATTCTGAGACTGCATCCTGTCTCACACGGATGATGCACACCAGTCTGGCCAAAAAAGGAAGTGCAGGAAATGAGCAGCATCCCCCACAATGCACCATAGTCAGGAAGAGAGGTGAGTAAAATTGCTGCCAGCAGCACATGGCAAACAAAACAGGGAAAAAAAACCCTGACAAAAATGTAAATAACTCCAGAATGTTTAAACAAACTGCACGTCTGTTTGTGAGAACCTAGTGTGCTTTATTAGATTATCATACAGTAATGCATCAATTAGATTATCATACAGTAATGCATCAATCAGATTGTCATACAGTAATGCATCAATAAAATTCTCATACAGTAATGCATCAATAAGATTATCATACAGTAATGCATCAGTTAGATTACCATACAGAAATGCATCAATCAGATTATCATACAGTAATGCATCAATAAGATTGTCATACAGTAATGCATCAATTAGATTATCATACAGTAATGCATCAATCAGATTATCATACAGTAGTGCATCAATTAGATTGTCATACAGTAATGCATCAATCGGATTATCATACAGTAATGCATCAATAAGATTGTCATACAGTAATGCAGGAATCAGATTAACTGGTAATATATGAGCCTCAGATGCCAGACTTTTCTCTAACTGTTTTTTTTATTGGTATTTCTTAAATATTAAATGGATATAACCACTAAGATGAGGATAACAGTAATCATATTGTTTTCCATATATTCTGCATTTCTTTTTCTCTAGAATACTTTTTAATGCTTCCTAGAACTATAATTTCAATATATGACTGGTCTGTCATCACTTCTAGTGTGGAAAATGTAAATAATTCCAGAATGTTTAAACAAACAGCACGTCTGTTTGTGAGAACCTAGTGTGCTTTATTAGATTATCATACAGTAATGCATCAATAAGATTATCATACAGTAATGCATCAATCAGATTGTCATACAGTAATGCATCAATTAGATTATCATACAGTAATGCATCAATAAGATTGTCATACATCAATGCATCAATAAAATTCTCATACAGTAATGCATCAATAATATTATCATACAGTAATGCATCAATTAGATTATCATACAGTAATGCATCAATAAGATTGTCATACAGTAATGCATCAATTAGGTTATCATACAGTAATCTATCAATAAAATTGTCATACAGTAATGCATCAATTAGCTTATCATACAGTAATGCATCAATCAAATTATTTTACAGTAATGCATCAATTATCTTATCATACAGTAATGCATCAATAATATTATCATACAGTAATGCATCAATTAGATTATCATACAGTAATGCATAAATCAGATTATCATACAGTAATGCATCAATAAGATTGTCATACAGTAATGCATCAATTAGATTATCATACAGTAATGCATCAATAAGATTGTCATACAGTAATGCATCAATTAGATTATCATACAGTAATGCATCAATAAGATTGTCATACAGCAATGCATTAATCAGATTATCATACAGTAATGCATCAATTAGATTGTCATACAGTAAAGCATCAATCAGATTATCATACAGTAATGCATTAATAAGACTGTCATATAGTAATGCATCAATAAGACTGGCATACAGTAATGCATCAATAAGATTGTCATACAGTAATGCATCAATCAGATTATCATACAGTAATGCATTAATAAGACTGTCATATAGTAATGCATCAATAAGACTGGCATACAGTAATGCATCAATTAGATTGTCATACAGTAAAGCATCAATCAGATTATCATACAGTAATGCATTAATAAGACTGTCATACACAGTAATGCATCAATAAGACTGGCATACAGTAATGCATCAATAAGATTGTCATACAGTAATGCATCAATTAGATTATAATACAGTAATGCATTAATAAGATTGTCATAAAGTAATGCATCAATTAGATTATCATACAGTAATGCATCAATAAGATTGTTATACAGCAATGCATTAATCAGATTATCATACAGTAATGCATCAATTAGATTGTCATACAGTAAAGCATCAATCAGATTATCATACAGTAATGCATTAATAAGACTGTCATACAGTAATGCATCAATAAGACTGGCATACAGTAATGCATCAATAAGATTGTCATACAGTAATGCATCAATCAGATTATCATACAGTAATGCATCAATAAGATTGTCATACAGTAATGCAGGAATCAGATTATCTGGTAATATATGAGCCTCAGATGCCAGGCTTTTCTCTATGTCATATGTAAATATTAAATGGATATAACCACTAAAATGAGGATAACAGTAATCACATTGTTTTCCATATATTCTGAATTTCTTTTTCTCTAGAATACTTTTTAATGCTTCCTAGAACTATAATTTCAATATATGACTGGTCTTCTAGAGTCTTTTTTTGTTGTTTGCTTATTATGTTGAAATGATATGAAAAAAATGTTCAGATATTAATATAGTGCAAGTATTGTGTACATTTATATCTGATACTTAGTATTATTTACCATACATATTGTTTCCTTATAAATGTTTACATGTGAAAATCTGAAGTAAAGCCATTTTAAATTCTCATTTTTTTGGCTGATATCTAGTTTAGCACCTAAAAGAAAAACATTTGAAAACATTAATCTGGGCTAATGCGCCATGGAATTGGTGGTTAGATTTGTCACCCGTCCGACAATAACCCAGACAGTTCCCAGACAGTCAGGCCCTGACATGCAAATGTCCTGTTTTGGTGAGAAACAGCCACAGCCAAAAAAAGTGACATTTTGGTTTTGCAACATACTGCACATGCCTACAGTTATTTCTCTATTGTGTGTGTCTTAGTGTGTCTGTGTGTGTGTGGGACTGTCTGTATTATTGAAAGTGTCTGTGTGTGAGAGTGTGGGTGTCTGTGTTTGTCAGTGTCTTTATGTGTGTGTGAGTCTGTGTGTGAAAGAGTGAGCGTATGTGTGTGTTTGTGAGTGAGTGAGAGAGTGTGTGTGAAGAGCGTTAGTTTTTTTTAGTGTGTGTGAGTGAGTATGTGTGACTCTGTTTAAGTGTGAGCGTGTGTGGAGAGAGTGTGTGTGTCTTTGTGTTTGTCAGTGTCTTTATGTGTGTGTGAGTCTGTGTGTGTGAAAGAGTGAGTTTATGTGTGTGTGTGAGAGAGAATGTTTGTGTGAGAACGTTAGTTTTTTTGGGTGTGAGTGAGTATGTGTGAGTCTATGTAAGTGTGAGCGTGTGTGGAGAGAGTGTGTGTGTGAGATAGAGAGTGTGTGCAATTGAGATTTTTTGTGATTTTATACATAATGTGTACTCTGCAAAAAAAAAATCCTGTGCTGTTCCAGTGCAATTGTGTTCGGGTTTGGCCTGAACTAAAAGTGGCGACCATTTTGGTGGTCCGTGTGCAGACACATATAGGTGATCTACAAAAACATTTAAGTACAAACAAATAATAAGAAAAAAACACTTTTGCAGACAGACCTCACAAGCACAAGTACCCAGGTGTTTTGCTACAAAACTTGGGTGATACTGTTCCCACCATGCTGTTAGCATGAAACCAATAAAAGGCTTCACTCAGTGTTATCTCATATCACCTCCCCGGGAGGCAGTGACAGATGGCCATCAAAACATTACTACTTTGAGTGACATTCTCCTTATTCAGCAAGGAGACTTTGCTAAAGTGAATGATGATGCCAGTGGGGTTCAATATAAACAAGCAATTTGCTTGGTAGAGATATTAAGGACAACCAAACACAGTATAATAGCATACTCAGTAAATGCATAATACAAAGACAACACAAAATCACTTTCAAATGAATAGTAGATTCTTTCTGACAAATTTTAAAATTAGTTTTATTTTCCCTCCCATATATATATGTCTTTAGAGATATGAATTCAGAAAAATATTTCTATCTTTTAATATGTTTTGTCCAATGTGTCTTTTGAACAATGGTTTATATGCTTTTTAAAGGTTTTTGTGTAATCCGATTAACTGATGAGATGTATTAACACACATTGATGCAATTTGTTAAGGCAGATCACATCATTCGTGTGATTAGGGGAGTGTATTGGGAACTAAGATTTGATTGGTTAGAGGGGGTACATATACAGCAGGTCTGTTTAAGGTATTATCACAGCCTGATGAAACGGCTCTGTGCAGCCGAGAAACGCGTTGCTGGTTTTTAAACATTTCAATAAATTTGTTTTTACTTGTACCCTGCTGGAGTTGATCTCCTCTTTCTTCTGAACTGCCTAACATTTTTGAATGATCGTATATTGGGGCATCGATAGCACGCACTATAATCACACACCCCCTCAAAATACCCTTGACGATTGGAGCCTTTGGAGGAAGGTGTGGGAGCAGATTCGGTCTTGATTGGTGGAAGGATTCATGTGACCGGCTGGTGCCCATTGCCGTGTGTTGTCTGCCGGGCGACTGTAAGGTCCCGGTTTACGATTTTCGGCACGTCACAGTGCAGCTCCGCTTGTGAGTACATTCATCGTCTACTTTCAGTGCTTGTCCTTTTGTCAACGTTATTACCCTATTTGGCGCCTTCTTTTCTCCTGCTTTAGGTTTTTCATCTGACACTTACATTTTGGAAGAGCAGCCTTGGAATCGAATATCGGTTTGGACTTTTGGGCTTTACCATTTCACGACCTTAGCGCACCTCCATAGGGTGTCCAGACCCTATTTTTCTCATTTTAAAGTCAGTAGTTAAGAGTTTTAAACTACAAAGCCGTAGCATAAAACTCTTAACTAAAGTGCTAAAAAGTACACTAACACCCATAAACTACCTATTAACCCCTAAACCGAGGCCCTCCCACATCGCAAGCACTAAAATAAAATGTTTAACCCCTAATCTGCCGAACCGGACATCGCCACCACTATAATAAATATATTAACCCCTAAACCGCTGCACTCCCGCCTAGCAAACATTAGTTAAATATTATTAACCCTTAATCTGCCGTCCCTAACATTGCCGACACCTACCTACATTTATTAACCCCTAATCTGCCGCCCCCAATGTCGCCGCCACTATATTAAAGTTATTAACCCCTAAATCTAAGTCTAACCCTAACCCCCCTAACTTAAATATAATTTAAATAAATCTAAATAAAATAACTATCATTAACTAAATTTTTCCTATTTAAAACTAAATACTTACCTATAAAATAAACCCTAAGATAGCTACAATATAACTAATAGTTACATTGTAGCTAGCTTAGGGTTTATTTTTATTTTACAGGCAAGTTTGTATTTATTTTAACTAGGTAGAATAGTTATTAAATAGTTATTAACTATTTAATAACTACCTAGCTAAAATAAAGACAAAAGTACCTGTAAAATAAAACCTAACCTAAGTTACAATTACACCTAACACTAAACTATAATTAAATTAATTCCCTAAATTAAATACAATTATCTAAAGTACAAAAAATAAAAAAAATACTAAATTACAGAAAATAATAAACAAATTACAAGATTTTTAAACTAATCACACCTAATCTAATCCCCCTAACAAAATAAAAAAGCCCCCCCAAAATAAAAAAAGCCCTACCCTACACTAAATTACAAATAGCCCTTAAAAATGCCTTTTGTGGGGCATTGCTCCAAAGTAATCAGCTCTTTTACCTTTTAAAAAAATTACAAATCCCCCCCAACATTAAAACCCACCACCCACACAACCAACCCTACTCTAAAACCCACCCAATACCCCCTTAAAAAAACCTAACATTAACCCTTTGAAGATCACCTTACCGGGAGAAGTCTTCATCCAAGCAGGGCAGAAGTGGTGCTCCAGACGGGCAGAAGTCTTCATCCAGACGGCATCTTCTATCTTCATCCATCCGGCGCGGAGCGGGTCCATCTTCAAGACATCCGCCGCGGAGCATCCTCTTCTTCCGACTGCTACGACTGAATGAAGATACCTTTAAGTGACGTCATCCAAGATGGCGTCCCTTCAATTACGATTGGCTGATAGAATTCTATCAGCCAATCGGAATTAAGGTAGAAAAAATCCTATTGGCTGATCCAATCAGCCAATAGGATTGAAGTTCAATCCTATTGGCTGATCCAATCACCCAATAGGATTGAGCTGGCATTCTATTGGCTGTTACAATCAGCTAATAGAATGCGAGCTCAATCCTATTGGCTGATTGCATCAGCTAAAAGGATTTTTTCTACCTTAATTCCGATTGGCTGATAGAATTCTATCAGCCAATCGGAATTGAAGGGACGCCATCTGGATGACGTCATTTAAAGGAACCTTCATTCAGTCGTAGCCGTCGGAAGAAAAGGATGCTCCGCGTCGGATGTCTTGAAGATGGACCCGCTCCGCGCCAGATGGATGAAGATAGAAAATGCCGCATGGATGAAGACTTCTGCCCGTCTGGAGGACCACTTCGCCTGGCTTGGATGAAGACTTCTCCCCGCTTCATTGAGGACTTCTGCCTGGTTGGATGAAGACGTCTCTCGGTAAGGTGATCTTCAAGGGGTTAGTGTTAGGTTTTACTAGGGGGGGATTGGGTGGGTTTTAGAGTACGGTTGGTTGTGTGGGTGGTGGGCTTTAATGTTGGGGGGGGGATTTGTAATTTTTTTTACAGGTAAAAGAGCTGATTACTTTGGGGCAATGCCCCGCAAAAGGCCCTTTTAAGGGCTATTTGTAATTTAGTGTAGGGTAGGACTTTTTTATTTTGGGGGGTGCTTTTTAATTTTGTTAGGGGGATTAGATTAGGTGTAATTAGTTTAAAAATCTTGTAATTTGTTTATTATTTTCTGTAATTTAGTGGGGGGGTTTTGTACTTTAGATAATTTTATTTAATCTAGGGAATTAATTCAATTATAGTGTAGTGTTATTTGTAATTGTAACTTAGGTTAGGGTTTATTTTACAGGTACTTTTGTCCTTATTTTAGCTAGGTAGTTATTAAATAGTTAATAACTATTTAATAACTATTCTACCTAGTTAAAATAAATACAAACTTGCCTATGAAATAAAAATAAACCCTAAGCTAGGTACAATGTTACTATTAGTTATATTGTAGCTATCTTAAGGTTTATTTTATAGGTAAGTATTTAGTTTTAAATAGGAATAATTTAGTTAATAATAGTTATTTTATTTAGATTTATTTAAATTATATTTACGTTAGGGGGGTGTTAGGGTTAGGGTTAGACTTAGATTTAGGGGTTAATAACTTTAATATAGTGGCGGCGACATTGGGGGTGGCAGATTAGGGGTTAATAAATGTAGGTAGGTGTTGGTGATGTTAGGGACGGCAGATTAGGGGTTAATAAATATAATGTAGCTGTCGGCAAAGTTGGGGGCAGCAGATTAGGGGTTCATAAGTATAATGTAGGTGGCGGCGGTGTCCGGAGCGGCAGATTAGGGGTTAATCAATATAATGTAGGTGTCGGCGATGTCGGGGGCGGCAGATTAGGGGTTAATAAGTGTAAGATTAGGGGTGTTTAGACTCGGGGTTCATGTTAGGGTGTTAGGTGTAGACATAAATGTATTTTCCCCATAGGAATCAATGGGGCTGCGTTAGGAGCTAAACGCTGCTTTTTTGCAGGTGTTAGTTTTTTTTTCAGCCGGCTCTCCCCCATTGATTCCTATGGGGAAATCGTGCACAAGCACGTTCAGCCAGCTCACCGCTAACGTAAGCAGCGCTGGTATTGAGGTGAGATGTGGAGCAAAATTTTGCCATACGATCACTTTTTTTGCAGTTAACGCCGGGTTTGTAAAAACCCGTAATACCAGCGATGTCTGTAAGTGAGCGGTGAGCATAAACTGCTCGTTAGCACCGCACAGCTTCTAATGCAAAACTCGTAATCTAGGCGTATGTGAGGTGATTCCCACACTGGGTAAAATTCACTAAGATTTCTCTCTAGGCTTTAGCGCTATTGAGCGATAGCACTGTGCCCTCTAACTTTGTGAGGTGCCTGCGCCGAGTCCTTAAGGGATTCTGGCTCTTGTATTGCCAAACTTGCCTGCAGAACGTTCCGCAACACATAACTTTCAATTTGTAATATGAGGTATAATTAACGAGGCCACACTATTAAAAGTATAGAGTGCGCTAAAGGGATGTCGGACATTGTAAACATTCTCTAGTTATTCTTTTTTACCATGGACTTGTAATGCGCTCTAATCCTAGGGCAGTCTTGTGATATTGATAGCTCACCCTGGGCTATCAATAGCGATCCGGTAGTATTTTAGGCTTTGGTGTTCCTTCGTTTGTATATGGAATAACTTAACAAGGCAACAGCAATAACCCAAATAAGGGCTGGATTTCTAGTGGAGCGGTATTTTGGTCTCCCGCTCGTGCATTAACGCTGCTAGATGTCAGTTTTTTTGCTCATGTCAGTTTTTTTGCGCATGCCAGTTTTTTTGCACATGTCAGTTTTTTTGCGCATGTTGGGTAGCGTGTGTATTATATGTTGAAATGAAAAAGTTTTTGCATGAGTGCCAACCCAACACAAACGCAAAAAGCCGAATTTGGAATATCACGACCGTGTGTTCCCCCACTTGAGGTGGAAACAAATCTTGCCACCCAACAAGTCTCGCTAACCTGATCATACTTTCTCAAGTGCGCTAACCCAACATTAAATAATAATATTTCATATTCCAAAGGATTCTGGGTAAGATATGCAAATTAGGTTCACAATGACACACCTTTTTACTTCAAGTCTGCTTTTCAGCAGATTCCCTTTACGCCAAAGCATCGCTGTTCACACAGCTTATAAACTTAACTAGGGTTAGTGCAGCAATGCTTTGGCGTAAAGGGAATCTGCTGAAAAGCAGACTTGAAGTAAAAAGGTGTGTCATTGTGAACCTAATTTGCATATCTTACATAAAATCCTTTGCTTCATTGGAAACAATGTATTTCAGAGGTTTTCTGTGGGAAAAACAAGCCTTCTGGCCTGTCTAGGGCCTAGATTTGGAGTTTGGCGGTAGAAGGGCTGTTAACGCTCCGCGGGCTTTTTTCTGGCCGCACCATAAAATTAACTCTGGTATCGAGAGTTCAAACAAATGCTGCGTTAGGCTCCAAAAAAGGAGCGTAGAGCATTTTTACCGCAAATGCAACTCTCGATACCAGAGTTGCTTACAGACGCGGCCAGCCTCAAAAACGTGCTCATGCACGATTCCCCCATAGGAAACAATGGGGCTGTTTGAGCTGAAAAAAAAAGCAGCGTTCAGCTCCTAACGCAGCCCCATTGTTTCCTATGGGGAAACACTTCCTACGTCTGCACCTAACACTCTAACATGTACCCCGAGTCTAAACACCCCTACCCTTACACGTATTAACCCCTAATCTGCCGCCCCCGCTATCGCTGACCCCTGCATTATATTATTAACCCCTAATCTTCCGCTCCGTAAACCGCCGCAACTTACATTATCCCTATGTACCCCTAATCTGCTGCCCCTAACACCGCCGACCCCTATATTATATTTATTAACCCCTAACCTGCCCCCCACAACGTCGCCGCCAGCTACTTACAATAATTAACCCCTAATCTGCCGAGCGGACCTGAGCGCTACTATAATAAAGTTATTAACCCCTAATCCGCCTCACTAACCCTATCATAAATAGTATTAACCCCTAATCTGCCCTCCCTAACATCGCCGACACCTAACTTCAATTATTAACCCCTAATCTGACGACCGGAGCTCATCGCTATTCTAATAAATGTATTAACCCCTAAAGCTAAGTCTAACCCTAACCCTAACACCCCCCTAAGTTAAATATAATTTACATCTAACGAAATTAATTAACTCTTATTAAATAAATTATTCCTATTTAAAGCTAAATACTTACCTGTAAAATACATCCTAATATAGCTACAATATAAATTATAATTATATTGTAGCTATTTTAGGATTAATATTTATTTTACAGGCAACTTGGTAATTATTTTAACCAGGTACAATAGCTATTAAATAGTTAAGAACTATTTAATAGTTACCTAGTTAAAATAATAACAAAATTACCTGTAAAATAAATCCTAACCTAAGTTATAATTAAACCTAACACTACCCTATCAATAAATTAATTAAATAAACTACCTACAATTACCTACAATTAACCTAACACAACACTATCAATAAATAAATTAAATACAATTGCTACAAATAACTACAATTACATAAACTAACTAAAGTACAAAAAATAAAAAAATATTTACCAACATTAGAAAAATATTACAACAATTTTAAACTAATTACACCTACTCTAAGCCCCCTAATAAAATAACAAAGACCCCCAAAATAAAAAATTCCCTACCCTATTCGAAATTAATAAATGTAAAAGCTCTTTTACCTTACCAGCCCTGAACAGGGCCCTTTGCGGGGCATGCCCCAAGAAAATCAGCTCTTTTGCCTGTAAAAAAAAACATACAATACCCCCCCCCAACATTACAACCCACCACCCACATACCCCTAATCTAACCCAAACCCCCCTTAAATAAACCTAACATTAAGCCCCTGAAGATCTTCCTACCTTGTCTTCACCATCCAGGTATCACCGATCCGTCCTGGCATCCGGTGCTGAAGAGGTCCAGACGAGGGTCCAAAGTCTTCCTCCTATCCGGCAAGAAGAGGACATCCGGACCGGCAAACATCTTCTCCAAGCGGCATCTTCGATCTTCTTCCATCCGGTGCGGAGCGGGTCCATCTTGAAGCAGCCGACGCGGATCCATCCTCTTCTTCCGCTGTCTCCCGACGAATGACGGTTCCTTTAAGGGACGTCATCCAAGATGGCGTCCCTCGAATTCCGATTGGCTGATAGGATTCTATCAGCCAATCGGAATTAAGGTAGGAATATTCTGATTGGCTGATGGAATCAGCCAATCAGAATCAAGTTCAATCCGATTGGCTGATCCAATTAGCCAATCAGATTGAGCTCGCATTCTATTGGCTGATCGGAACAGCCAATAGAATGCGAGGTCAATCTGATTGGCTGATTGTATCAGCCAATAGGATTGAACTTGATTCTGATTGGCTGATTCCATCAGCCAATCAGAATATTCCTACCTTAATTCCGATTGGCTGATAGAATCCTATCAGCCAATCGGAATTCGAGGGACGCCATCTTGGATGACGTCCCTTAAAGGAACCGTCATTCGTCGGGAGACAACGGAAGAAGAGGATGGATCCGCGTTGGCTGCTTCAAGATGGACCCGCTCCGCACCGGATGGAAGAAGATCGAAGATGCCGCTTGGAGAAGATGTTTGCCGGTCCGGATGTCCTCTTCTTGCCGGATAGGAGGAAGACTTTGGACCCTCTTCTGGACCTCTTCAGCACCGGATGCCAGGACGGATCAGTGATACCTGGATGGTGAAGACAAGGTAGGAAGATCTTCAGGGGCTTAGTGTTAGGTTTATTTAAGGGGGGTTTGGGTTAGATTAGGGGTATGTGGGTGGTGGGTTGTAATGTTGGGGGGGGTATTGTATGTGTTTTTTTACAGGCAAAAGAGCTGATTTTCTTGGGGCATGCCCCGCAAAGGGCCCTGTTCAGGGCTGGTAAGGTAAAAGAGCTTTTACATTTATTAATTTAGAATAGGGTAGGGAATTTTTTATTTTGGGGGTCTTTGTTATTTTATTAGGGGGCTTAGAGTAGGTGTAATTAGTTTAAAATTGTTGTAATATTTTTCTAATGTTGGTAAATATTTTTTTATTTTTTGTAACTTAGTTCTTTTTTATTTTTTGTACTTTAGTTAGTTTATGTAATTGTAGTTATTTGTAGCAATTGTATTTAATTTATTTATTGATAGTGTAGTGTTAATTATAATTTATATTGTAGCTATATTAGGATGTATTTTACAGGTAAGTATTTAGCTTTAAATAGGAATAATTTATTTAATAAGAGTTAATTAATTTCGTTAGATTTAAATTATATTTAACTTAGGGGGGTGTTAGTGTTAGGGTTAGACTTAGCTTTAGGGGTTAATCCATTTATTATAGTAGCGATGAGCTCCGGTCGTCAGATTAGGGGTTAATAATTGAAGTTAGGTGTCGGCGACGTTGAGGGGGGCAGATTAGGGGTTAATAAATATAATATAGGGGTCAGCGGTGTTAGGGGCAGCAGATTAGGGGTACATAAGGATAACGTAGGTGGCGGCGCTTTGCGGTCGGCAGATTAGGGGTTAATTATTGTAAGTAGCTGGCGGCGACGTTGTGGGGGGCAGGTTAGGGGTTAATAAATGTAATACAGGGGTCGGCGGGGTTAGGGGCAGCAGATTAGGGGTACATAAGTATAACGTAGGTGGCGGTCGGAAGATTAGGGGTTAAAAAATTTTAATCGAGTGGCGGCGATGTGGGGGGACCTCGGTTTAGGGGTACATAGGTAGTTTATGGGTGTTAGTGTACTTTAGAGTACAGTAGTTAAGAGCTTTATGAACCGGCGTTAGCCCAGAAAGCTCTTAACTCCTGCTATTTTCCTGCGGCTGGAGTTTTGTCGTTAGAGCTCTAACGCTCACTTCAGAAACGACTCTAAATACCGGCGTTAGAAAGATCCCATTGAAAAGATAGGATACGCAATTGACGTAAGGGGATCTGCGGTATGGAAAAGTCGCGGCTGAAAAGTGAGCGTTAGACCCTTTAATCACTGACTCCAAATACCGGCGGTAGCCTAAAACCAGCGTTAGGAGCCTCTAATGCTGGTTTTCACGGCTAACGCCAAACTCTAAATCTAGCCGTAGATTTGTTAATGAACTACACAATGAGTTATTTTCTCTATATTTTTTGCGTAGTGGAGGATTTTAAACTCACCTTTTACCGCCCCCTAATTTTAAATGTTGTTGCATTTATAGATATGAATATCTATTTAAAAGTACTTATAATATATTCCCCTATGTGAAGAGCATTGGAATGTGAAATATATATTTACAGTAAATACATAGCTAAAACCTTTATAAAATATGAATATTGCATAAATATGAATATTGCATAAATATGATTTAACGTGTTTTCAGCTACTTGACTGCAAAGATCTCCAATACACACACACACACATATATATATATATATATATATATATATATATATATATATATATATATACTGTATGTATATAAATATATATGTCTATTTATGTATACATATATATGTGTTTATATGTGTATACAATATATGTCTGTAAATACACATATACACAAATAAATTCTTAATTACATATGTACATACCTATATAAACACACACACAGACATACAGTCATGGCCAAAAATATTGGCACCCCTGCATTTCTCTCAGACAATGCACCACTTCGTCCAGAAAATGTTTGCAATTACAAATGTTTAGGCATTCTCATGTTTATTTATTTTGTTTGTATTGGTATGACACAAAAAAGTGGAGAAAAAAAAAAAGCCAAATCTGACACATTCCACGCAAAACTCCAAAAATGGACTGGACAAAATTATTGACACCCTCAATTTAATATTTGGTAGCACACCCCTTGTAAAAAAATTAACTGAAATCAATCACTTTTTAACCATCAATGAGTTTCTTACACCTCTCTACTGCAATTCTGGACCACTCTTCTTTCGGCAACTGCTCCAGGTCTCTCAGATTGGAAGAGTTCCTTTTCTTAACTGCTGTTTTGAGATCTCTCCACAGGTGCTCTATGGGATTGAGATCTGCACTCATTGCTGGCCAGTTCAGTACTCTCCAGCGTTTTGTCTTAAACCATTTCTGGGTGCTTTCGATGTGTGCTTTGGGTCATTGTTCTGCTGTAAGACCCATGACCTCTGACGGAGATCCAACTTTCTGACACTGGGCCCTACATTGCACCACAGAATTCTTTGGTAGTCTTCAGATTTCATAATACCATACACACAGTCAAAACATCCAGTGCCTGAAGCAGCAAAGCAACCCCAAAACATCAGTGAACCTCCACCATGTTTGACTGTAGGGGTTGTATTCTTTTCTTTAAAAGCATTATTTCTTTTTCTGAAAACAGTAGAATGATGGGTTTTACCAAAATGCTGTAATGTTGTTTCTTCTGTCCACAGCATATTCTCCCAAAAAGGATTTTGGCTTTTTCAGGTAAGTTTTGGCAAACTCTGATCTGTTTTTTTTTATGTTTCTGTGTCAGCAGTGGGCTCCTCCTGGGTCTCCTACCATAGCGTCCCTTTCATTCAGATGGCGACGTATAGTTCAAGCTGACACATTTGTACCCTGTGGTCAGCATGAATTTGTCTGGAAGTTGATTGAGGTTTTTCCACCATTTGAACAATCCTTCGTTGCAATCTTTGATAAATTTTTTCTCTTTTGTTCATGTCCAGGGAGATTGGCTACAGTGCCATGGGCTGTAAACTTCTTGACAATGTTGCGCACAGTGGACATAGGAACATTAAGATCTCTGGAGATGGACTTGTAACCTTGAGATTGTCCATGCTTTTCCACAATTTGTGTTCTCAAATCCTCAGACATTTCTTTGCTGCTCTTTCTCTTCTTCATGCTCAGTGTGGCACACAGAGACACACAATCATTGGTTGCCGGTGTGATTTCTATATTGTGAGCACCTGTTAATTGATACAGGTGAGTTTAATTACAAATTACAGGAGCATCACAAACTTGGAATGCAATTATTTCTTACAATTTTGAGAAGGTGCCAATAATTTTGTCCAGTCAATTTTTGGAGTTTTGCGTGGAATGTGTCAGATTTGGCTTTTTGTTCTCCACTTTTTTATGTCATACCAATACAAACAGAAGAAATAAACATGAGAATGCCTAAACATTTGTAATTGCAGCAATGGTCTGGGTGAAGTGGTGCATTATCTGACAGAAATGCAGGGGTGCCAATATTTTTGGCCAAGACTATATATATATAGTCACCACCACAATATTTTATAGAGAAAGACGGGATCATTTAATTTTTGTCTAAACAAGATCTCCCTATGTGCCTGAAAAAAATAAAAAATCTTCAGTTTATAATCCTGAAATGTGCATGATTTATGGTTGGTGTAAAACTCTCAGTGTGATTGGCTGTTATTGTCTTGAAGACATTGGACTCTTCTCATTGTGAATTTAAGGGAAAACAAATACAGAATAAAGCAGAAGACAAAGAAATCTTATGGTCACCCAGAACCTTTTTACCAGTGAAATAAAAATCGCATAAATAAACTTGGCTCTTCTGGTTATTTTACGATCCGCTGCCAATCCAGAAGTGCGTGACAGATGCAGAGAGGAGCTGAGGTGCTTCCTAGAGAATTCCTGTTATGTATTTTGTGCACGCAGCATATGTTGTACATTTCAGTGTTAAGTTTTTATGTGATTTCCATAACTGGATGTACTCTATTTACAGACTTGTGGAGGGGACTTTTTCAGGCTGTGTATCTAATGCTCACAGTTTTCTGACATAGTGTCAAGGGTTTAGTTACCAAATTTTCATCCATCGTGGACAAACCCCCCTGTATACTGAGAACTCCATAACAGAAAAATATGAGGATTGTCTCCACAGAGTACAGAATATGTAATTATATCCACTGGCTTCTAATGCATCAAAATATTTTATTTTTTTATCTCTCCCCATAATAATATTTATAAGCGTCTTCAACACAAGATTTGTTGTGAACATTTGTGTTTGTGTCCTGTAAGTGACATCTTCAGCCTCTGGAGGAGCTCTTATTCAGTGACTCTTATCAGATGATCTAGCTGTCATGATGTCACCATTGCCATAATGTAGCTAAAAGCCCAATATGGCAACATGAGCAGTGCACTGTGTGAAGGACAACTGGAAGTTCAGAACATAAAACAGGGGTTACTGCTAAGGACTCTATAGGAGGAAGCTACTAAGTGTCTTTAAATGTCATATGTAAGCTCAATAAAGTGCCTGATCATGTATTCTCTCTTTTTTATTTATATACTGTACGTTTTATAAAAAAACACTCAGGATATCTGCTTGCTATAGTGACTTTAACAAACGGTCAATGAGAGGAGCACTCGGCAGTTTTCATGTATAAAATGTAACTTTTATTTTGCTCAGCAGCTTCCTATAAAAACTTCTGTACATTAACAACATCTAGACAGGTAGAACAGCATTCTCTAGGTTACGCGTTTCGGCAATAGCCGTAATCATAGCATTCTGCTTGCTATAGTCAGGCTGAGGGAGTGGGGTTAGCAATCTTACTACTGTGATACTAAAGTCGGAGGTCCCTTTGAGGAGCTGACCAGGGTGCATTATTTTTGTCTTGTGTGAAACCAGGTCTCTCTTTGTGTGAAGCTAAATGTTTTGAGGTATAAGATCACAGTAATTTTATCTGAATAATTGCTTTCTTTAGTGTGAGGGTTTTTAAGAAAATATTTTTTTCTTTGATTTTTTTAGAGGGAGGCTGAGGGGTTGAAATGGTGAGAGAAGGAATGAGAGGATGTGGGGGTCAGACAGAGAGTTGAAGAGGGAGAGAGAGAAAAGAAAAGTATAGAGTAACAAGGAGACCGGCAAGGGAAGGTAAATGAAGAGTTAAAAAGGAAGAAGGATATCACAAAGGGGGGAGCGGAGGCAAGAAAAATCCTTGCTCCCCGATATGAAGGGTAGTATAGGCAAATAATACAAATAACTTATGGTGTAAGATCCTTGTTGATGTTGATAGTGTTAGTGCATCAAAAAGAACAATAGTGTGCATTAAACATAAATTACTACTATGAGGTCTCTCATAAAGTATTGTAAAGGTCATTTTTACCTTGTGTATCTGATTAAGTGAAGTTCACTATATAAATATATAGTTTATTTTATTGAGCACTATATAGTGGTCAATAAAATAAACTGTTGGTTTCGCTCCATGCCAGCAAGTTTTTTTTTTAAATCAGGCCCTAAGTTTATGGCAAAAACAAAATGGACATTGAAGCAAAAACGTTAAAGAAGACTGGAGGAGGTCCACCTTTTAAGATTTCCTACAACAAGGCCAAATGTCCATATCCAAAGTTGCAGTATATTTTATCCTAGAGGGTGCTCACAGGAAGGATCCAAGTATTATAAAACAAGAAGACAGAGCAGTACACAGACCTGACTGCAGTTTTACACAGGGACACAAACAAAAAGCAACATAATATAGCAAGGATATTATCAGTAAATAGAGCTTCAATAATGTCCACACAAAATAATATACTGAACAGTATGAAACTGATCTATAAGAAAACGTCTTGTTTAACACCAGTCTTCAGAGTCCCTTTGATGATATTATATTATTTCTCGCAATATTTAAAATCATTCCATGCAGGGATATAAAGAAAGTGCCTTGCATGCAGCTCCTTCTATGTATGTACTAGGGTGCAAAATCTTGCAAAAAATAAACGTGATAGTGACATAGATTTGGTCTGAGTCTGCTGTAATTGCCTCGGACGGTAGGAGGCACTGAATTGTTGTGAGTTACAGACTCATTGACTAGGACCTTTATATCAAGCAAAAAAAAAGGGGGTTACTTGGGATCTGCTCTGTTACACAAGTATTTTATCATTGGTAAAGAATATGCATGTGAGGCACATAGATCTGATCTGTTGCACAAGTATTTTATAATTGGTAAAGAATATGCATGTGAGGCACATAGATCTGATCTGTTGCACAAGTATTTTATAATTGGTAAAGAATATGCATGTGAGGCACATAGATCTGATCTGTTGCACAAGTATTTTATACATGGCAAAGAATATGCATGTGAGGCACATAGATCTGATCTGTTGCACAAGTATTTTATAATTGGTAAAGAATATGCATGTGAGGCACATAGATCTGTTCTGTTGCACAAGTATTTTATACATGGTAAAAAATATGCATGTGAGGCACATAGATCTGATCTGTTTCACAAGTATTTTATACATGGTAAAGAATATGCATGTGAGGCACATAGATCTGATCTGTTGCACAAGTATTTTATACATGGTAAAGAATATGCATGTGAGGCACATAGATCTGATCTGTTGCACAAGTATTTTATACATGGTAAAGAATATGCATGTGAGGCACATACATCTGGTCTGTTACACAAATATTTTATACATGGTAAAGAATATGCATGTGAGGCACATAGATCTGTTCTGTTACACAAGTATTTTATAATTGGTAAAGAATATGCATGTGAGGCACATAGATCTGTTCTGTTACACAAGTATTTTATAATTGGTAAAGAATATGCATGTGAGGCACATAGATATGATCTGTTACACAAGTATTTTATAATTGGTAAAGAATATGCATGTGAGGCACATACATCTGGTCTGTTACACAAGTATTTTATACATGGTAAAGAATATGCATGTGAGGCACATAGATCTGTTCTGTTACACAAGTATTTTATAATTGGTAAAGAATATGCATGTGAGGCACATAGATCTGATCTGTTACACAAGTATTTTATACATGGTAAAGAATATGCATGTGAGGCACATAGATCTGTTCTGTTACACAAGTATTTTATAATTGGTAAAGAATATGCATGTGAGGCACATAGATCTGATCTGTTACACAAGTATTTTATAATTGGTAAAGAATATGCATGTGAGGCACATAGATCTGTTCTGTTATACAAGTATTTTATAATTGGTAAAGAATATGCATGTGAGGCACATAGATCTGATCTGTTACACAAGTATTTTATACATGGTAAAGAATATGCATGTGAGGCACATAGATCTGTTCTGTTACACAAGTATTTTATAATTGGTAAAGAATATGCATGTGAGGCACATAGATCTGATCTGTTGCACAAGTATTTTATAATTGGTAAAGAATATGCATGTGAGGCACATAGATCTGGTCTGTTGCACAAGTATTTTATACATGGTAAAGAATATGCATGTGAGGCACATAGATCTGTTCTGTTACACAAGTATTTTATACATGGTAAAGAATATGCATGTGAGGCACATAGATCTGATCTGTTGAACTAGTATTTTATACATGGTAAAGAATATGCATGTGAGGCACATATATCTGATCTGTTGCACAAGTATTTTATAATTGGTAAAGAATATGCATGTGAGGCACATAGATCTGATCTGTTGCACAAGTATTTTATACATGGAAAAGAATATGCATGTGAGGCACATAGATCTGATCTGTTGCACAAGTATTTTATACATGGTAAAGAATATGCATGTGAGGAACATACATCTGGTCTGTTACACAAGTATTTTATACATGGTAAAGAATAACATAATTTATGTAAGAACTTACCTGATAAATTCATTTCTTTCATATTAACAAGAGTCCATGAGCTAGTGACGTATGGGATATACATTCCTACCAGGAGGGGCAAAGTTTCCCAAACCTTAAAATGCCTATAAATACACCCCTCACCACACCCACAAATCAGTTTAACGAATAGCCAAGAAGTGGGGTGATAAGAAAAAAAGTGCGAAGCATATAAAATAAGGAATTGGAATAATTGTGCTTTATACAAAAAAATCATAACCACCACAAAAAAGGGTGGGCCTCATGGACTCTTGTTAATATGAAAGAAATGAATTTATCAGGTAAGTTCTTACATAAATTATGTTTTCTTTCATGTAATTAACAAGAGTCCATGAGCTAGTGACGTATGGGATAATGACTACCCAAGATGTGGATCTTTCCACACAAGAGTCACTAGAGAGGGAGGGATAAAAATAAAGACAGCCAATTCCTGCTGAAAATAATCCACACCCAAAATAAAGTTTAACAAAAAACATAAGCAGAAGATTCAAACTGAAACCGCTGCCTGAAGAACTTTTCTACCAAAAACTGCTTCAGAAGAAGAAAATACATCAAAATGGTAGAATTTAGTAAAAGTATGCAAAGAGGACCAAGTTGCTGCTTTGCAGATCTGGTCAACCGAAGCTTCATTCCTAAACGCCCAGGAAGTAGAAACTGACCTAGTAGAATGAGCTGTAATTCTTTGAGGCGGAATTTTACCCGACTCAACATAGGCAAGATGAATTAAAGATTTCAACCAAGATGCCAAAGAAATGGCAGAAGCTTTCTGGCCTTTCCTAGAACCGGAAAAGATAACAAATAGACTAGAAGTCTTACGGAAAGATTTCGTAGCTTCAACATAATATTTCAAAGCTCTAACAACATCCAAAGAATGCAATGATTTCTCCTTAGAATTCTTAGGATTAGGACATAATGAAGGAACCACAATTTCTCTACTAATGTTGTTGGAATTCACAACTTTAGGTAAAAATTCAAAAGAAGTTCGCAACACCGCCTTATCCTGATGAAAAATCAGAAAAGGAGACTCACACGAAAGAGCAGATAATTCAGAAACTCTTCTAGCAGAAGAGATGGCCAAAAGGAACAAAACTTTCCAAGAAAGTAATTTAATGTCCAATGAATGCATAGGTTCAAACGGAGGAGCTTGAAGAGCTCCCAAGACCAAATTCAAACTCCATGGAGGAGAAATTGACTTAATGACAGGTTTTATACGAACCAAAGCTTGTACAAAACAATGAATATCAGGAAGAATAGCAATCTTTCTGTGAAAAAGAACAGAAAGAGCGGAGATTTGTCCTTTCAAAGAACTCGCGGACAAACCCTTATCTAAACCATCCTGAAGAAACTGTAAAATTCTCGGTATTCTAAAAGAATGCCAAGAAAAATGATGAGAAAGACACCAAGAAATATAAGTCTTCCAGACTCTATAATATATCTCTCGAGATACAGATTTACGAGCCTGTAACATAGTATTAATCACGGAGTCAGAGAAACCTCTATGACCAAGAATCAAGCGTTCAATCTCCATACCTTTAAATTTAAGGATTTCAGATCCGGATGGAAAAAAGGACCTTGAGACAGAAGGTCTGGTCTTAACGGAAGAGTCCATGGTTGGCAAGATGCCATCCGGACAAGATCCGCATACCAAAACCTGTGAGGCCATGCCGGAGCTATTAGCAGAACAAACGAGCATTCCCTCAGAATCTTGGAGATTACTCTTGGAAGAAGAACTAGAGGCGGAAAGATATAGGCAGGATGATACTTCCAAGGAAGTGATAATGCATCCACTGCCTCCGCCTGAGGATCCCGGGATCTGGACAGATACCTGGGAAGTTTCTTGTTTAGATGAGAGGCCAACAGATCTATCTCTGGGAGCCCCCACATTTGAACAATCTGAAGAAATACCTCTGGGTGAAGAGACCATTCGCCCGGATGCAACGTTTGGCGACTGAGATAATCCGCTTCCCAATTGTCTACACCTGGGATATGAACCGCAGAGATTAGACAGGAGCTGGATTCCGCCCAAACCAAAATTTGAGATACTTCTTTCATAGCCAGAGGACTGTGAGTCCCTCCTTGATGATTGATGTATGCCACAGTTGTGACATTGTCTGTCTGAAAACAAATGAACGATTCTCTCTTCAGAAGAGGCCAAAACTGAAGAGCTCTGAAAACTGCACGGAGTTCCAAGATATTGATCGGTAATCTCACCTCCTGAGATTCCCAAACTCCTTGTGCCGTCAGAGATCCCCACACAGCTCCCCAACCTGTGAGACTTGCATCTGTTGAAATTACAGTCCAGGTCGGAAGAACAAAAGAAGCCCCCTGAATTAAACGATGGTGATCTGTCCACCACGTTAGAGAGTGCCGAACAATCGGTTTTAAAGATATTAATTGATATATCTTCGTGTAATCCCTGCACCATTGGTTCAGCATACAGAGCTGAAGAGGTCGCATGTGAAAACGAGCAAAGGGGATCGCGTCCGATGCAGCAGTCATAAGACCTAGAATTTCCATGCATAAGGCTACCGAAGGGAATGATTGAGACTGAAGGTTTCGACAGGCTGTAATCAATTTTAGACGTCTCTTGTCTGTTAAAGACAAAGTCATGGACACCGAATCTATCTGGAAACCCAGAAAGGTTACCCTTGTTTGAGGAATCAAAGAACTTTTTGGTAAATTGATCCTCCAACCATGATCTTGAAGAAACAACACAAGTCGATTCGTATGAGACTCTGCTAAATGTAAAGACGGAGCAAGTACCAAGATATCGTCCAAATAAGGAAATACCACAATACCCTGTTCTCTGATTACAGACAGAAGGGCACCGAGAATCTTTGTGAAAATTCTTGGAGCTGTAGCAAGGCCAAACGGTAGAGCCACAAATTGGTAATGCTTGTCTAGAAAAGAGAATCTCAGGAACTGATAATGATCTGGATGAATCGGAATATGCAGATATGCATCCTGTAAATCTATTGTGGACATATAATTCCCTTGCTGAACAAAAGGCAATATAGTCCTTACAGTTACCATCTTGAACGTTGGTATCCTTACATAACGATTCAATAATTTTAGATCCAGAACTGGTCTGAAGGAATTCTCCTTCTTTGGTACAATGAAGAGATTTGAATAAAACCCCATCCCCTGTTCCGGAACTGGAACTGGCATAATTACTCCAGCCAACTCTAGATCTGAAACACAATTCAGAAATGCTTGAGCTTTCACTGGATTTACTGGGACATGGGAAAGAAAAAATCTCTTTGCAGGAGGTCTCATCTTGAAACCAATTCTGTACCCTTCTGAAACAATGTTCTGAATCCAAAGATTGTGAACAGAACTGATCCAAATTTCTTTGAAAAAACGTAACCTGCCCCCTACCAGCTGAACTGGAATGAGGGCCGTACCTTCATGTGAACTTAGAAGCAGGCTTTGCCTTTCTAGCAGGCTTGGATTTATTCCAGACTGGAGATGGTTTCCAAACTGAAACTGCTCCTGAGGACGAAGGATCAGGCTTTTGTTCTTTGTTGAAACGAAGGAACGAAAACGATTGTTAGCCCTGTTTTTACCTTTAGACTTTTTATCCTGTGGTAAAAAAGTTCCTTTCCCACCAGTAACAGTTGAAATAATAGAATCCAACTGAGAACCAAATAATTTGTTTCCCTGGAAAGAAATGGAAAGTAGAGTTGATTTAGAAGCCATATCAGCATTCCAAGTCTTAAGCCATAAAGCTCTTCTGGCTAAGATAGCCAGAGACATAAATCTAACATCAACTCTAATAATATCAAAAATGGCATCACAGATGAAATTATTAGCATGCTGGAGAAGAATAATAATATCATGAGAATCACGATTTGTTACTTGTTGCGCTAGAGTTTCCAACCAAAAAGTTGAAGCTGCAGCAACATCAGCCAATGATATAGCAGGTCTAAGAAGATTACCTGAACATAGATAAGCTTTTCTTAGAAAAGATTCAATTTTTCTATCTAAAGGATCCTTAAACGAGGTACCATCTGATGTAGGAATGGTAGTACGTTTAGCAAGGGTAGAAATAGCCCCATCAACTTTAGGGATTTTGTCCCAAAATTCTAATCTGTCAGGCGGAACAGGATATAATTGCTTAAAACGTTTAGAAGGAGTAAATGAATTACCCAATCTATCCCATTCCTTAGCAATTACTGCAGAAATAGCATTAGGAACAGGAAAGACTTCTGGAATAACCGCAGGAGCTTTAAAAACCTTATCCAAACGTATAGAATTAGTATCAAGAGGACTAGAATCCTCTATTTCTAAAGCAATTAGTACTTCTTTAAGTAAAGAGCGAATAAATTCCATCTTAAATAAATATGAAGATTTATCAGCATCAATCTCTGAGACAGAATCCTCTGAACCAGAAGAGTCCAAAGAATCAGAATGATGGTGTTCATTTAAAAATTCATCTGTAGAGAGAGAAGATTTAAAAGACTTTTTACGTTTACTAGAAGGAGAAATAACAGACAAAGCCTTCTTTATGGATTCAGAAACAAAATCTCTTATGTTATCAGGAACATTCTGCACCTTAGATGTTGAGGGAACTGCAACAGGCAATGGTACATCACTAAAGGAAATATTATCTGCATTAACAAGTTTGTCATGACATTTAATACAAACAACAGCTGGAGGAATAGCTACCAAAAGTTTACAGCAGATACACTTAGCTTTGGTAGATCCAGCAGGCAGAGGTTTTCCTGTAGTATCTTCTGGCTCAGATGCAACGTGAGACATCTTGCAATATGTAAGAGAAAAAACAACATATAAAGCAAAATAGATCAAATTCCTTATAAGACAGTTTCAGGAATGGGAAAAAAATGCCAAACATCAAGCTTCTAGCAACCAGAAGCAAATGAAAAATGAGACTGAAATAATGTGGAGACAAAAGCGACGCCCATATTTTTTGGCGCCAAATAAGACGCCCACATTATTTGGCGCCTAAATGCTTTTGGCGCCAAAAATGACGCCACATCCGGAACGCCGACATTTTTGGCGCAAAATAACGTCAAAAAAATGACGCAACTTCCGGCGACACGTATGACGCCGGAAACGGAAATGAATTTTTGCGCCAAAAAAGTCCGCGCCAAGAATGACGCAATAAAATGAAGCATTTTCAGCCCCCGCGAGCCTAACAGCCCACAGGGAAAAAAGTCAAATTTTTGAGGTAAGAAAAATATGATAATTAAAGCATAATCCCAAATATGAAACTGACTGTCTGGAAATAAGGAAAGTTGAACATTCTGAGTCAAGGCAAATAAATGTTTGAATACATATATTTAGAACTTTATAAATAAAGTGCCCAACCATAGCTTAGAGTGTCACAGAAAATAAGACTTACTTACCCCAGGACACTCATCTACATGTTTGTAGAAAGCCAAACCAGTACTGAAACGAGAATCAGTAGAGGAAATGGTAAATATAAGAGTATATCGTCGATCTGAAAAGGGAGGTAAGAGATGAATCTCTACGACCGATAACAGAGAACCTTATGAAATAGACCCCGTAGAAGGAGATCACTGCATTCAATAGGCAATACTCTCCTCACATCCCTCTGACATTCACTGCACGCTGAGAGGAAAACCGGGCTCCAACTTGCTGCGGAGCGCATATCAACGTAGAATCTAGCACAAACTTACTTCACCACCTCCCTTGGAGGCAAAGTTTGTAAAACTGATTTGTGGGTGTGGTGAGGGGTGTATTTATAGGCATTTTAAGGTTTGGGAAACTTTGCCCCTCCTGGTAGGAATGTATATCCCATACGTCACTAGCTCATGGACTCTTGTTAATTACATGAAAGAAATGCATGTGAGGCACATAGATCTGGTCTTGATTCTGAACCTTGTGGTCATTATGGGTGGTAAAGTAATACGCTAAGCATTAAATCCTGGGCTATTCGTGTAATCTTATTTATTTTAAACAGCAGTTTCCAATGGATATATTGTTGCAAAGAAAATCAGCATTTTTTTTACTTCGATTAAAAAGGACAACAAGTTCAGTTTGTCTTCCTAGCTGGCCTGAACGTTTATCTCATTTCCACTAATAGCCTCTAATTTCTGCCATTGCCTTGAAATACAATCATAACCTCTTCCCCTCTAATCTTTATAATAATACAGAAACTGCCACATGGCTGGATTGGCCTATCAGGATACAAGGAGATTTCCCGGTGCGCCACAGCACCTGGTGCTGGCTGGCTACAATTTAAAGGGGTGGTGCTTCCGGGTAAGCAATGCATTTGTGTCACTTATCTTTTTCTCTCCTTTGAGTTATTATCACTTATTTGCATAGCGCTGCCAACTTCTATAGTTATATGTATTAAGGTCACAAAGTATTTTCTTGAAAGCTTTATTTTATAATTGGTAAAGAATATGCATGTGAGGCACATAGATCTTATCTGTTGCACAAGTATTTTATAATTGGTAAAGAATATGCATGTGAGGCACATAGATCTTATCTGTTGCACAAGTATTTTATAATTGGTAAAGAATATGCATGTGAGGCACATAGATCTTATCTGTTACACAAGTATTTTATACATGGTAAAGAATATGCATGTGAGGCACATAGATCTGATCTGTTGCACTAGTATTTTATACATGGTAAAGAATATGCATGTGAGGCACATATATCTTATCTGTTGCACCAGTATTTTATACATGGTAAAGAATATGCATGTGAGGCACATAGATCTGATCTGTTGCACTAGTATTTTATACATGGTAAAGAATATGCATGTGAGGCACATAGATCTGATCTGTTGCACTAGTATTTTATACATGGTAAAGAATATGCATATGAGGCACATAGATCTGATCTGTTGCACTAGTATTTTATACATGGTAAAGAATATGCATGTGAGGCACATAGATCTGATCTGTTGCACAAGTATTTTATAATTGGTAAAGAATATGCATGTGAGGCACATAGATCTTATCTGTTGCACAAGTATTTTATAATTGGTAAAGAATATGCATGTGAGGCACATAGATCTTATCTGTTGCACAAGTATTTTATCATTGGTAAAGAATATGCATGTGAGGCACATAGATCTGGTCTGTTACACAAGTATTTTATACATGGTAAAGAATATGCATGTGAGGCACATAGATCTGTTCTGTTACACAAGTATTTTATACATGGTAAAGAATATGCATGTGAGGCACATAGATCTGTTCTGTTACACAAGTATTTTATACATGGTAAAGAATATGCATGTGAGGCACATAGATCTGATCTGTTACACAAGTATTTTATAATTGGTAAAGAATATGCATGTGAGGCACATAGATCTGATCTGTTGCACTAGTATTTTATACATGGTAAAGAATATGCATGTGAGGCACATAGATCTGATCTGTTGCACTAGTATTTTATACATGGTAAAGAATATGCATGTGAGGCACATAGATCTGATCTGTTACACAAGTATTTTATACATGGTAAAGAATATGCATGTGAGGCACATAAATCTGATCTGTTGCACTAGTATTTTATACATGGTAAAGAATATGCATGTGAGGCACATAGATCTTTTCTGTTACACAAGTATTTTATAATTGGTAAAGAATATGCATGTGAGGCACATAGATCTGATCTGTTACACAAGTATTTTATACATGGTAAAGAATATGCATGTGAGGCACATAGATCTGATCTGTTGCACTAGTATTTTATACATGGTAAAGAATATGCATGTGAGGCACATAGATCTGATCTGTTACACAAGTATTTTATACATGGTAAAGAATATGCATGTGAGGCACATAGATCTGATCTGTTGCACAAGTATTTTATAATTGGTAAAGAATATGCATGTGAGGCACATAGATCTGATCTGTTGCACAAGTATTTTATAATTGGTAAAGAATATGCATGTGAGGCACATAGATCTGATCTGTTGCACAAGTATTTTATACATGGTAAAGAATATGCATGTGAGGCACATAGATTTGTTCTGTTACACAAGTATTTTATAATTGGTAAAGAATATGCATGTGAGGCACATACATCTGGTCTGTTACACAAGTATTTTATACATGGTAAAGAATATGCACTTGAGGCACATAGATCTGTTCTGTTACACAAGTATTTTATAATTGGTAAAGAATATGCATGTGAGGCACATAGATCTGATCTGTTGCACTAGTATTTTATACATGGTAAAGAATATGCATGTGAGGCACATAGATCTGATCTGTTGCACAAGTATTTTATACATGCTAAAGAATATGCATGTGAGGCACATAGATCTGATCTGTTACACAAGTATTTTATAATTGGTAAAAAATATGCATGTGAGGCACATAGATCTGATCTGTTGCACTAGTATTTTATACATGGTAAAGAATATGCATGTGAGGCACATAGATATGATCTGTTGCACAAGTATTTTATAATTGGTAAAGAATATGCATGTGAGGCACATAGATCTGATCTGTTGCACAAGTATTTTATACATGGTAAAGAATATGCATGTGAGGAACATACATCTGGTCTGTTACACAAGTATTTTATACATGGTAAAGAATATGCATGTGAGGCACATACATCTGGTCTGTTACACAAGTATTTTATACATGGTAAAGAATATGCATGTGAGGCACATACATCTGGTCTGTTACACAAGTATTTTATACATGGTAAAGAATATGCATGTGAGGCACATAGATCTGGTCTGTTACACAAGTATTTTATACATGGTAAAGAATATGCATGTGAGGCACATACATCTGGTCTGTTACACAAGTATTTTATAATTGGTAAAGAATATGCATGTGAGGCACATAGATCTGATCTGTTACACAAGTATTTTATAATTGGTAAAGAATATGCATGTGAGGCACATACATCTGGTCTGTTACACAAGTATTTTATACATGGTAAAGAATATGCATGTGAGGCACATAGATCTGATCTGTTACACAAGTATTTTATAATTGGTAAAGAATATGCATGTGAGGCACATACATCTGGTCTGTTACACAAGTATTTTATACATGGTAAAGAATATGCATGTGAGGCACATAGATCTGATCTGTTGCACAAGTATTTTATAATTGGTAAAGAATATGCATGTGAGGCACATAGATCTGATCTGTTACACAAGTATTTTTTAATTGGTAAAGAATATGCATGTGAGGCACATAGATCTGATCTGTTGCACTAGTATTTTATACATGGCAAAGAATATGCATGTGAGGCACATAGATCTGATCTGTTGCACAAGTATTTTTTAATTGGTATAGAATATGCATGTGAGGCACATAGATCTGATCTGTTGCACAAGTATTTTTTAATTGGTATAGAATATGCATGTGAGGCACATAGATCTGATCTGTTGCACTAGTATTTTATACATGGTAAAGAATATGCATGTGAGGCACATAGATCTGTTCTGTTGCACTAGTATTTTATACATGGTAAAGAATATGCATGTGAGGCACATAGATCTGATCTGTTGCACAAGTATTTTATAATTGGTAAAGAATATGCATGTGAGGCACATAGATCTGATCTGTTTCACAAGTATTTTATACATGGTAAAGAATATGCATGTGAGGCACATAGATCTGATCTGTTGCACAAGTATTTTATACATGGTAAAGAATATGCATGTGAGGCAGATAGATCTGATCTGTTGCACAAGTATTTTATACATGGTAAAGAATATGCATGTGAGGCAGATAGATCTGATCTGTTGCACAAGTATTTTATACATGGTAAAGAATATGCATGTGAGGCACATAGATCTGATCTGTTACACAAGTATTTTATACATGGTAAAGAATATGCATGTGAGGCACATAGATCTGATCTGTTGCACAAGTATTTTATACATGGTAAAGAATATGCATGTGAGGCAGATAGATCTGATCTGTTGCACAAGTATTTTATACATGGTAAAGAATATGCATGTGAGGCACATACATCTGGTCTGTTGCACTAGTATTTTATACATGGTAAAGAATATGCATGTGAGGCACATAGATCTGTTCTGTTACACAAGTATTTTATACATGGTAAAGAATATGCATGTGAGGCACATAGATCTGTTCTGTTGCACTAGTATTTTATACATGGTAAAGAATATGCATGTGAGGCAGATAGATCTGATCTGTTGCACAAGTATTTTATACATGGTAAAGAATATGCATGTGAGGCACATAGATCTGATCTGTTACACAAGTATTTTATAATTGGTAAAGAATATGCATGTGAGGCACATAGATCTGATCTGTTGCACAAGTATTTTATACATGGTAAAGAATATGCATGTGAGGCACATAGATCTGATCTGTTACACAAGTATTTTATAATTGGTAAAGAATATGCATGTGAGGCACATAGATCTGATCTGTTACACAAGTATTTTATAATTGGTAAAGAATATGCATGTGAGGCACATAGATCTGATCTGTTGCACAAGTATTTTATAATTGGTAAAGAATATGCATGTGAGGCACATAGATCTGATCTGTTGCACAAGTATTTTATACATGGTAAAGAATATGCATGTGAGGCACATAGATCTGATCTGTTGCACAAGTATTTTATACATGGTAAAGAATATGCATGTGAGGCACATAGATCTGATCTGTTGCACAAGTATTTTATACATGGTAAAGAATATGCATGTGAGGCACATACATCTGGTCTGTTACACAAGTATTTTATACATGGTAAAGAATATGCATGTGAGGCACATAGATCTGATCTGTTGCACTAGTATTTTATAATTGGTAAAGAATATGCATGTGAGGCACATAGATCTGGTCTGTTACACAAGTATTTTATACATGGTAAAGAATATGCATGTGAGGCACATAGATCTGGTCTGTTAATCAAGTATTTTATACATGGTAAAGAATATGCATGTGAGGCACATAGATCTGATCTGTTGCACTAGTATTTTATAATTGGTAAAGAATATGCATGTGAGGCACATAGATCTGGTCTGTTACACAAGTATTTTATACATGGTAAAGAATATGCATGTGAGGCACATAGATCTGGTCTGTTACACAAGTATTTTATACATGGTAAAGAATATGCATGTGAGGAACATAGATCTGATCTGTTGCACTAGTATTTTATACATGGTAAAGAATATGCATGTGAGGAACATAGATCTGATCTGTTGCACAAGTATTTTATACATGGTAAAGAATATGCATGTGAGGCACATAGATCTGATCTGTTGCACTAGTATTTTATACATGGTAAAGAATATGCATGTGAGGAACATAGATCTGATCTGTTGCACTAGTATTTTATACATGGTAAAGAATATGCATGTGAGGAACATAGATCTGATCTGTTGCACAAGTATTTTATACATGGTAAAGAATATGCATGTGAGGCACATAGATCTGATCTGTTGCACTAGTATTTTATACATGGTAAAGAATATGCATGTGAGGAACATAGATCTGATCTGTTGCACTAGTATTTTATACATGGTAAAGAATATGCATGTGAGGCACATAGATCTGATCTGTTGCACTAGTATTTTATACATGGTAAAGAATATGCATGTGAGGAACATAGATCTTATCTGTTGCACAAGTATTTTATAATTGGTAAAGAATATGCATGTGAGGCACATAGATCTGGTCTGTTACACAAGTATTTTATACATGGTAAAGAATATGCATGTGAGGAACATAGATGTGATCTGTTGCACAAGTATTTTATAATTGGTAAAGAATATGCATGTGAGGCACATATATCTGATCTGTTGCACAAGTATTTTATACATGGTAAAGAATATGCATGTGAGGAACATACATCTGATCTGTTGCACAAGTATTTTATACATGGTAAAGAATATGCATGTGAGGCACATAGATCTGGTCTTCATTCTGAACCTTGTGGTCATTATGGGTGGTAAAGTAATACGCTAAGCATTAAATCCTGGGCTATTCGTGTAATCTTATTTATTTTAAACAGCAGTTTCCAATGGATATATTGTTGCAAAGAAAATCAGCATTTTTTTTACTTTGATTAAAAAGGACAACAAGTTCAGTTTGTCTTCCTATCTGGCCTGAACGTTTATCTCATTTCCACTAATAGCCTCTAATTTCTGCCATTGCCTTGAAATACAATCATAACCTCTTCCCCTCTAATCTTTATAATAATACAGAAACTGCCACATGGCTGGATTGGCCTATCAGGATACAAGGAGATTTCCCGGTGCGCCACAGCACCTGGTGCTGGCTGGCTACAATTTAAAGGGGTGGTGCTTCCGGGTAAGCAATGCATTTGTGTCACTTATCTTTTTCTCTCCTTTGAGTTATTATCACTTATTTGCATAGCGCTGCCAACTTCTATAGTTATATGTATTAAGGTCACAAAGTATTTTCTTGAAAGCTTTATTTTATAATTGGTAAAGAATATGCATGTGAGGCACATAGATCTGATCTGTTGCACAAGTATTTTATAATTGGTAAAGAATATGCATGTGAGGCACATAGATCTGTTCTGTTGCACAAGTATTTTATACATGGTAAAAAATATGCATGTGAGGCACATAGATCTGATCTGTTGCACAAGTATTTTATAATTGGTAAAGAATATGCATGTGAGGCACATAGATCTGATCTGTTGCACTAGTATTTTATACATGGTAAAGAATATGCATGTGAGGCACATAGATCTGATCTGTTGCACAAGTATTTTATAATTGGTAAAGAATATGCATGTGAGGCACATAGATCTGATCTGTTGCACAAGTATTTTATAATTGGTAAAGAATATGCATGTGAGGCACATAGATCTGTTCTGTTACACAAGTATTTTATAATTGGTAAAGAATATGCATGTGAGGCACATAGATCTGATCTGTTGCACAAGTATTTTATACATGGTAAAGAATATGCATGTGAGGCACATAGATCTGATCTGTTGCACTAGTATTTTATACATGGTAAAGAATATGCATGTGAGGCACATAGATCTGATCTGTTGCACTAGTATTTTATACATGGTAAAGAATATGCATGTGAGGAACATAGATCTTATCTGTTGCACAAGTATTTTATAATTGGTAAAGAATATGCATGTGAGGCACATAGATCTGATCTGTTGCAAAAGTATTTTATAATTGGTAAAGAATATGAATGTGAGGCACATAGATCTGTTCTGTTACACAAGTATTTTATAATTGGTAAAGAATATGCATGTGAGGCACATAGATCTGATCTGTTGCACAAGTATTTTATACATGGTAAAGAATATGCATGTGAGGCACATATATCTGGTCTGTTACACAAGTATTTTATACATGGTAAAGAAGAATATGCATGTGAGGCACATAGATCTGATCTGTTGCACTAGTATTTTATACATGGTAAAGAATATACATGTGAGGCACATAGATCTGATCTGTTGCACAAGTATTTTATAATTGGTAAAGAATATGCATGTGAGGCACATAGATCTGATCTGTTGCACAAGTATTGTATACATGGTAAAGAATATGCATGTGAGGCACATACATCTGGTCTGTTACACAAGTATTTTATAATTGGTAAAGAATATGCGTGTGAGGCACATAGATCTGATCTGTTGCACAAGTATTTTATAATTGGTAAAGAATATGCATGTGAGGCACATAGATCTGATCTGTTGCACAAGTATTTTATACATGGTAAAGAATATGCATGTGAGGCACATACATCTGGTCTGTTACACAAGTATTTTATACATGGTAAAGAATATGCATGTGAGGCACATAGATCTGTTCTGTTACACAAGTATTTTATAATTGGTAAAGAATATGCATGTGAGGCACATAGATCTGATCTGTTGCACTAGTATTTTATACATGGTAAAGAATATGCATGTGAGGCACATAGATCTGATCTGTTGCACAAGTATTTTATAATTGGTAAAGAATATGCATTTGAGGCACATAGATCTGATCTGTTGCACAAGTATTTTATACATGGTAAAGAATATGCATGTGAGGCACATAGATCTGATCTGTTGCACAAGTATTTTATACATGGTAAAGAATATGCATGTGAGGCACATAGATCTGATCTGTTGCACTAGTATTTTATACATGGTAAAGAATATGCATGTGAGGCACATAGATCTGATCTGTTGCACAAGTATTTTATAATTGGTAAAGAATATGCATGTGAGGCACATAGATCTGATCTGTTACACAAATATTTTATAATTGGTAAAGAATATGCATGTGAGGCACATAGATCTGATCTGTTGCACTAGTATTTTATACATGGTAAAGAATATGCATGTGAGGCACATAGATCTGATCTGTTGCACTAGTATTTTATACATGGTAAAGAATATGCATGTGAGGCACATAGATCTGATCTGTTGCACAAGTATTTTATACATGGTAAAGAATATGCATGTGAGGCACATAGATCTGATCTGTTGCACTAGTATTTTATACATGGTAAAGAATATGCATGTGAGGCACATAGATCTGATCTGTTGCACAAGTATTTTATACATGGTAAAGAATATGCATGTGAGGCACATAGATCTGATCTGTTGCACAAGTATTTTATAATTGGTAAAGAATATGCATGTGAGGCACATAGATCTGATCTGTTACACAAGTATTTTATAATTGGTAAAGAATATGCATGTGAGGCACATAGATCTGATCTGTTGCACTAGTATTTTATACATGGTAAAGAATATGCATGTGAGGCACATAGATCTGATCTGTTGCACAAGTATTTTATACATGGTAAAGAATATGCATGTGAGGCACATAGATCTGATCTGTTGCACAAGTATTGTATAATTGGTAAAGAATATGCATGTGAGGCACATAGATCTGATCTGTTACACAAGTATTTTATAATTGGTAAAGAATATGCATGTGAGGCACATAGATCTGATCTGTTGCACTAGTATTTTATACATGGTAAAGACTATGCATGTGAGGCACATAGATCTGATCTGTTGCACAAGTATTGTATACATGGAAAAGAATATGCATGTGAGGCACATAGATCTGATCTGTTGCACAAGTATTTTATACATGGTAAAGAATATGCATGTGAGGCACATAGATCTGATCTGTTCCACAAGTATTTTATACATGGTAAAGAATATGCATGTGAGGCACATACATCTGGTCTGTTACACAAGTATTTTATACATGGTAAAGAATATGCATGTGAGGCACATAGATCTGGTCTGGATTCTGAACCTTGTGGTCATTATGGGTGGTAAAGTAATACACTAAGCATTAAATCCTGGGCTATTCGTGTAATCTTATTTATTTTAAACAGCAGTTTCCAATGGATATATTGGATTCGATTAAAAGGGACAACAAGTTCAGTTTGTCTTCCTAGCTGGCCTGAACGTTTATCTCATTTCCACTAATAGCCTCTAATTTCTGCCATTGCCTTGAAATACAATCATAACCTCTTCCCCTCTAATCTTTATAATAATACAGAAACTGCCACATGGCTGGATTGGCCTATCAGGATACAAGGAGATTTCCCGGTGCGCCACAGCACCTGGTGCTGGCTGGCTACAATTTAAAGGGGTGGTGCTTCCGGGTAAGCAATGCATTTGTGTCACTTATCTTTTTCTCTCCTTTGAGTTATTATCACTTATTTGCATAGCGCTGCCAACTTCTATAATTATATGTATTAAGGTCACAAAGTATTTTCTTGAAAGCTTTATTTCCTAGGCCATGTCCCATTTTATTAGCCCTCCTAGTGTCTAATCAATCCACACTGTGAGACAGTGAGACAGTGTTTTGAATGTCTTCTCTAGATCACACTATTGGGGGTAGTTATCAAGCCGTCAACCTCAAATACGCTGGAATTCCGCAGCGTATTTGTGGCGAGGCTGATTCGCCTTAGTTATCAAAGGTTAGAGACCGGCAAAAGTAGAATTTTGTGACGTAAACTTCGATCCGCCGGACTCTTTTACGGCCCAGCGTACCTGGTTTTCAAACCGCCACCCTGGAGGCGGCGGATCCCATAGGAATCAATGGGAGTCTGACCATAGCGAAAGTACAAGTTCACTGCTGCCAGACATCCCATTCATTCCTATGGGAGCTGTCTACACCTAACACCCTAACATGTACCCCGAGTCTAAACACCCCTAAGCTGTCCCTCCCTACACCGCCGCAACTAAATAAAATGATTAACCCCTAAATCGCCGCTCACGGAGCCCACCGCAAGCTACTCTATACATATTAACCCCATATTAACCCCTAAACCGCCGCTCCCAGAGCCCACCGCCACCTACATGATACCTAGTAACCCCTATCCTGCCCCCCCTATACCGTCGCCCTCTATAATAAAGTTATTAACCCCTATCCTGCCGATCCCGCACCTCGCCGCAAATAAATAAATAGTTTAACCCCTAAACCGCCGCTCCCTGACCCTGCCGCAACCTATATTAAATTTATTAACCCCTAATCTGCCCCCCTACACCGTCGCCACCTATAATACATTTATTAACCCCTATCCTGCCCCCCACTGCACCGCCACCACTGTAATAAATTTATTAACCCCTAAACCTAAGTCTAACACTAACCCTAACACCCCCCTAACTTAAATATTAATTAAATAAATCTAAATCATATTTCTATTATGAACTAAATTAATCCTATTTAAAACTAAATACTTGCCTTTAAAATAAACCCTAATATAGCTACAATATAAATAATAATTATATTGTAGCTATCTTAGGATTTATTTTTATTTTACAGGTACCTTTCAATTTATTTTAACTAGGTACAATAGCTATTAAATAGTTATTAACTATTTAATAGCTTACCTAGCTAAAATAAAGAGAAATGTACCTGTAAACTAAAAACTAACCTAAGTTACAATTACACCTAACACTACACTATACTTTAATAAATTATTCCTATTTAAAACTAAATACTTACCTGTAAAATAAACCCTAAGATAGCTACAATATAATTAATAATTACATTGTAGCTATCTTAGGATTTATATTTATTTTACAGGTAACTTTGTATTTATTTTAGCTAGTTAGAATAGTTATTAAATAGTTATTAACTATTTAATAACTACCTAGCTAAAAGAAATACAAAATTACCTGTAAAATAAATCCTAACCTAAGTTATAATTAAACCTAACACTACACTATCATTACATTAATTAAATAAATTACAAATAACTACAATTAAATACAATTACATAAACTAACTAAAGTACAAAAAATAAAAAAAGCTAAGTTACAAAAAATAAAAAAAATAGGTTACAAACATTTTAAAAATATTACAACAATTTTAAGCTACTTACACCTAATCTAAGCCCCCTAATAAAATAACAAACCTCCCCAAAATAAAAAAATGCCCTACCCTATTCTACATTAAAAAAGTTCAAAGCTCTTTTACCTTACCAGCCCTTAAAAGGGCCTTTTGTGGGGGCATGCCCCAAAGAGTTCAGCTCTTTTGCCTGTAAAAGAAAAATACAACCCCCCCCAACCCACCACCCACATACCCCTAATCTAACCCAAACCCCCCTTAAAATAACCTAACACTAATCCCCTGAAGATCATCCTACCTTGAGTCGTCTTCACTCAACCGAGCAGCCATGGAACCGAAGAGAACATCCGGAGCGGCAGAAGTGATCATCCAAGGGGCGCTGAAGAAATCTTCCATCCGGGCGATGTCATCTTCCAAGAGGCGCTAAAGAAGTCTTCTATCCGGGCAAGGTCATATTCGAAGCCGGGTCTTGAATCTTCATCCCGCCGACGCGGAACATCCTTCTTTCCCGACGGACTACTGACGAATTAAGGCTCCTTTAAGGGACGTCATCCAAGATGGCGTCCCTTCAATTCCGATTGGCTGATAGGATTCTATCAGCCAATCGGAATTAAGGTAGGAAAAATCTGATTGGCTGATTGAATCAGCCAATCAGATTCAAGTTCAATCCGATTGGCTGATCCAGTCAGCCAATCAGATTGAGCTCGCATTCTATTAGGTTTAGGGGTTAATAATTTTATTACAGTGGCGGCGGTGTAGTTGGGGGCTGGATAGGGGTTAATAAATGTATTATAGGTGGCGACGGTGTAGGGGGGGCAGGATAGGGGTTAATAAATGTAATATAGGTTGCGGCGGGTTCAGGGAGCGGCGGTTTAGGGGTTAAACTATTTATTTGCGGCAAGGTGCGGGATTGGCAGGATAGGGGTTAATAACTTTATTATAGAGGGCGACGGTATAGGGGGGCAGGATAGGGGTTAATAACTTTATTATAGAGGGCGACGGTATAGGGGGGGCAGGATAGGGGTTAATAACTTTATTATAGAGGGCGACGGTATAGGGGGGGCAGGATAGGGGTTACTAGGTATCATGTAGGTGGCAGCGGTGTCCGGGAGCGTCGGTTTAGGGGTTAATACATTTATAAGACTTGCGGCAGGGTCTAGGAGCGGCGGTTTAGGGGTTAGTAACTTTATTTAGTTGCGGGGGGCTCCGGGGGCGCCGGTATAGGGGGTAGAACAGTGCAGTTTAGTGTGAGTGCTTAGTGACAGGCTAGCAAGAAAGCTGTCAAACAGCCGAAGAGCAGCGAGATCGGATGAGTGATAACTCTCACAGTCCGCTGCTCATCGCCCCGCGGCTTTTTGACAGCTTTACTTGATAACTTAGGCAAATTTTTTCAGGTCCATGGCGGCGATGTGAGGCGAGCTTAGGCGGGCGTATTGGGCTGGCGAAGGCAGGAAAGTTGACACGTTGATAACTACCCCCCTATGGATAATCATCTTCACACTGTTAAAGGGAGTCATAGATGACATTATGTTGTACGGTGCCTATATAACATCAGTACAGCATTTTATTTATTACAAACTAATATAATTTAATCCTAAAAAAAAAAAAAAATTGAGGGAATTAATATAGAATATACCTTAAATTGCCTTGACAAAAAGGGGGCTTCTGCAGTCTACTGACTTAACGGAAAATAGGACTGGTCTCCAATTTTTTCAGGACTTCTTTTTATTTCCAGTCAATCCCTGAACTACCAACCTTCTGGCTATGTAGGTACCTGATTGTCAGAGAAGAGATCTGTCTCTCTGAGGACCAATTGACCTGTGACCTTAAGCTTACCGAGATAAACCTAGTAAGTGCAGCTGTTGGTTTATGAGTTTTATATTATCTTACTCAGAGTTTTATGCCGTATAACGCGCACAATGTGCATGCAGGTAGTATTTGCATGAAAGAAACACAAATCACAAGCAGGGAAAGTTTAAGAAAGCAGATGTCCTCATCGCTTCATCCTGCAAAATGTGTTTAAAATCCTTCCACAAACAGAAATGCAGCTGTTTCCCTGTTAATATTCTGCTGATTAATACTAGCGCATTGTTTGGTGCTTTACTAGTGTCTCTTAGTGTTAAAGGGACACGAAACACAATATTTTTCTTCTGTGAGTCAGAGTATTCCGTTTTAAACAACTGTCTAATTTACTTAGATTTGCTTTGTTCTCTTCGTATCCTTTGTTGAAAAGTATAACTCATTATACTCAGAAGTTGGGAGCTAGCTGCTGATTGGTAGCTGTACATATATGCCTCATGTGATTGGCTTAATCGTGTGTTCAGCTAGTTCCCAGTACTGCACTGCTGCTCCTTCAAGAAAGGATACCAAGAAAATGAAAAATGTATTATAGAAGTAAAATGTAAAGTTTTTTACAAATGTATGTTCTATCTGATCATGAAATAAACATTTTGGGTTTCATGTCCCTTTAATAAACACACATTAAAGCCTGAACCAAAAGCTTATTTGTGTTCTACTGTTTTTCCTTGTGCGTCTGCTTCTCTTTTTAACCCTTCACAAGTGCTGGTTAGTGAAGCTCTGCTAACTCAAAATATATTACCATCTCCAAGGATTTAATGTCCCTTTATATGACTTTAAATGATGAGCTGTTTGTGGTTAGTGAAAAAACGTCCTTGTAGTTTAAATGATAGCACCTTTTTTCTATAGAATTATCTAATAACATAATAAGACTGTTACCATATAAGGCATATTTTGAACACAAGAATTATAGCAGATCAAGAATTGAATACACTGTTATTAAACTGACGGCGATGGTAGCCAAAAAGTCTTTTTAAACTGGTAACGGATATTTTAATAAACTTAAAGGGACATTAAATACAAGCAGGAAACTGCATGACATTTTAAACAACTTTCTAATTTACTCCTATTATAAATTTATCTTTGTTCTCTTGCTATCTTTATTTGAAAAAGAAGGCATCTAAGCTAAGGAGCCAGACAATTTTTGGTTCAGACCCTGGGCACCACTTGTTTATTGGTGGGTGAATTTATCCACCAATCAGCAAGAACAACCCAGGTTGTTCACAAAAAATGGGCCGGCATTTAAACTTACATTCTTGCTTTTCAAATAAAGACACTAAGAAAATAAAGAAAATTTGAAAATAGGAGTAAATTAGAAAGTTGTTTAAAATGTCATACTCTATCTGAATCATGAAAGAAAAAAATTGGGTTCAGTGTCCCTTTAAGTTTCATATCTGTAAAGCATTTTGCAATGAATAATTCAGTTCTTGTTTTGTATTTTGTAAAATCAGAATATTTTAATGTGTTTTAGTTTTCCCTGAACAAAATGACCCATCTTAAAGGACCACTAAAGAAAGAAGGAAAAAATACATTTTCCTGATTTAGGTAGAGCATGGAAATGTAACCAACTTGACAATTTACCTTTATTATCAAGTTTGATTAGTTTGCTTGCTATCCTTTGTTGAAGTATAAACCTAGGTAGGCTGATAGGAGCTTAGAAGTGTGCACGTGTCTTTAGCCGTCTATGGCAGTAGAATTTGCAACATTGTATAACACTGCAATAAATAATGTTGCTAACACTGTTGCCAGATGGCTATAGATATGTGAACGCTCCTGAGCTCACTTGGGATTACTATTTAACAAAGAATGTGAAGAGAACTAAGCAAACATTGATAATATAAGTAAAATTGAAAGTTGTTTAAAGAGACATTTTCCAATTTACTTCCATTATCAAATTTTGCACAGTCTTTTTATATTCACACTTTTTGGGGAGCAAGATCCTACTGAGCATGTGCAGAAGCTCACAGGGTATACGTATACTAATCTGTGATTGGCTGATGTCTGTCACATGATACAGGGTATACGTATACTAATCTGTGATTGGCTGATGTCTGTCACATGATACAGGGTATACGTATACTAATCTGTGATTGGCTGATGTCTGTCACATGATACAGGGTATACGTATACTAATCTGTGATTGGCTGATGTCTGTCACATGATACAGGGTATACGTATACTAATCTGTGATTGGCTGATGTCTGTCACATGATACAGGGTATACGTATACTAATCTGTGATTGGCTGGTGTCTGTCACATGATACAGGGTATACGTATACTAATCTGTGATTGGCTGGTGTCTGTCACATGATACAGGGTATACGTATACTAATCTGTGATTGGCTGGTGTCTGTCACATGATACAGGGTATATGTATACTTGTGTCGTATTCATAGACCTAACACTGAGTTACCAGCTGAGCTTAAAAACCTCAATGAACATTTTCATTGGTTAATTATAAAAAGAGGTAAAACCTCCCACAATACTTTTAAACATGCTAGTTCAGTGATCAATTCATTGAAGTAAACAGTTACGCTATAAGGTGCAAATTAGAATACAATCGGCCAGATTACGAGTTTTGCGTTAGAAGCTATGCGGTGCTAACGAGCAGTTTTTTCTCACTGCTCACTTCCCTACAGCGCTCGTATTACAGGTTTTTACAAACCCGGCGTTAAAAGGCAAGAAGTGAGCGTTGAGCAAAATTGTGATCCTTACCGCACTCCAATACCAGCGCTGCTTAAGTCAGCGGTGAGCTGGTCGTACGTGCTTGTGCACGATTTCCCCATAGGAATCAATGGGGAGAGCCGGCTGAGAAAAAGTCTAACACCTGCAAAAAAGGAGCGTAAATCTTAGTAACGCAGCCCCATTGATTCCTATGGGGAAACACATTTTATGTTTACACCTAACACCCTAACATGAACCCAAGTCTAAACACCCCTAATCTTACACTTATTAACCCCTAATCTGCCGCCCCCAACATCGTCGCCACCTACAATATACTTATTAACCCCTAATCTGCTGCTCCGGACACCGCCGCCACCTACATTATACTTATGAACCCCTAATCTGCTGCCCCCAACATCGCAGACACCTACATTATATTTATTAACCCCTAATCTCCCTCCCCCAATGTCGCCGCAACCTAACTACACTTATTAACCCCTAATCTGCTGCCCCCAACGTCGCCACCACTATAATAATCATATTAACCCCTAAACCACCGCACTCCCGCCTCACAAATATTAGTTAAATATTATTAACCCCTAATCTGCCACCCCAAACGTCGCCGCCACTATACTAAATGTATTAACCCCTAAACCTAAGTCTAAAACTAACCCTAACACCCCCTAACTTAAATATAATTACAATAAATCTAAATAAAAATTAATATTTAATAACTACCTAGCTAAAATAAATACAAAAGTACCTGTAAAATAAAACCTAACCTAAGTTACACTAACACCTGACACTACACTACAATTAAATAACTTACCTAAATTAAATACAATTAAATAAATTACAAACAATTAGCTAAAGTACAACCCCCCCTCCACTAAATTACAGAAAATAATAAACAAATTACAAGATCTTTAAACTAATTACACCTAATCTAATAGTCCTATCAAAATAAAAAAAATCGGAATTAAGGTAGAAAAAATCCTATTGGCTGATCCAATCAGCCAATAGGATTGAGCTCGCATTCTATTGGCTGGTTCTAAAGACCGCTACTCCATAACTGGTCCGCCTGCTCTGAGGCTGCGGACATCAATTCGCCCGATCCTATACGATCAGGGTGATTGACACTTCCTGCTAGCGGCCGATTGGCCACGAATCTGCAGGGGGTGACATTGCACAAGCAGTTCACAAGAACTGCTTGTGCAATCATAAATGCCGACAGCATATGCTGTCTCATTCATCTATGTCTGTCGGACATGATCCACTGAGCGAACTAACAAAGTAATTGTAGAAGGTCATACAATTAAGTATAAGTAGCTCTAGTCTGCGGAAAAAATTAGTGTTTCTGCTCAGGAAGAAAATTTATGAAAGCAATTAGGTATATATAATGTTACAGTTCTCATTCATACAGATAACTTTATTAGAAAAGAAAAAGAAAATTAGGATCTCATGCATACATAAGGCTTAAGCTCTCGTTAAAAAACACTTAAACCGAGATAAACTCAGCAACTCCCATAGTATCCTTTATGATATAAAGTATTAAAAGCCAGCAGTCACTATATATGTCTATGAAAAAGTCCTTACAATCCGAGGGCTAAGATTAAATGATCCTAGTTTTTATCATTTTAAGCTAAACTGCACGGCTGATGGGAGACAGGTTTAAACCTCGGTAAGCAACATTAAAAGAAAGACTGGAGAGACAGAGCTACTCCAGACGACCCCTCTGAGCGGATCATGTCGGACAGACTGATGATAAATCAGCCCCTAAGTGCTATTGCATTATCTTTTTATCATGCAATTGTTCATTATGCAAATCTATTGTTTTTACTGGTCCTTTAAAAATGTCATACTCTAGGAAATCCATTAAAGTTTTATTTTGACTTCACTATCTCTTTAACCAATCACAGCACTGTACATGAATAAAGTTTATGTACGCTCACTGTTCATTTATGAAAGGGGTCAGCCCTCTCCTCTTGTCTTCCCTTGAGATCGCCTAACACGGATTCTGCTCATTTAATTCATTTTCATTTATTAAACAGGTTTTTAATGAAACAGGTGCACTTAAATTCTATTCTCCTTTCTGTAACTAAATAGAAATATATATTGATACACACATATATGCTTATATCTGTATGACACCTTCATATCCTTACAGCCTTACTGTCTATAGGTGCTACTACCTGTACGTTATTGTGTTAGCATATCCGTGTGATTTCTGTTCTACACTTATTTCTATACCTAAACCAGCAATTGCAAGCTATCGGCTAGATTACGAGTTGTGCATTAGCCTTAAAAAGCAGTGTTGAGAGGTCCCAATGCTGCTTTTTTTTCTAACGCTGGTATTCCGAGTCTTGCAGGTACAGGTGTACCACTCACTTTTTTGGTCAGTCTCGAAAATACCGCAAATCCACTTACGTCAAATGTGTATCCAATATTTTGAATGGGACTTGCATAGCTCCAGTATTACGAGACTTCCAAAAAGAGAGCGTTACAGCCTTTCCTGTCAAGACTGATACCGCCTTTAAAAGTCAGTAGTTAAGAGTTTTATGGGCTAACGCCGTAGTATATCAGCCAATAGGATTGAGCTTGCATTCTATTGGCTGATCCAATCAGCCAATAGAATGCCAGCTCAATCCAATTGGCTGATTGGATCAGCCAATAGGATTGAACTTCAATCCTATTGGGTTATTGCAGCAGCCAATAGGATTTTTTCTACCTTAATTCCTTTAAATGACATCATCCAAGATGGCGTCCCTTGAATTTCGATTGGCTGATAGAATTCTATCAGCCAATCGAAATTCAAGGGAAGCCATCTTGGATGATGTCATTTAAAGGAACCTTCATTCTTCAGTTGGACTTCGTTTGAAGAGGATGCTCCGCGTCGAATGTCTTGAAGATGGAGCCGCTCCACGCCTGATGGATGAAGATAGAAGATGCCGCCTGGATGAAGACTTCTGCCCGTCTGGAGGACCTCTTCTTCCCGGCTTCGATGAAGACTTCTGCCTGTCTGGAGGACCACTTCGCCCGGCTTCGTTGAGGACTTCAGCCCGGTTGGGTGAAGACATCTCAAGGTAGGGTGATCTTCAAGGGGTTAGTGTTAGGTTTTATTAAGGGGGTATTGGGTGGGTTTTAGAGTAGGGTTGGGTGTGTGGGTGGTGGGTTTTAATGTTGGGGGGTATTGTACTTTTTTTTACAGGTAAAAGAGCTGATTACTTTGGGGCAATGCCCTGCAAAATGCCCTTTTAAGGGCTATTTGTAATTTAGTATAGGGTAGGGCTTTTTATTATTTTGGGGGGCTTTTTTATTTTATTAGGGGGATTAGATTAGGTGTAATTAGTTTAAAAAACTTGTAATTATTTTATTATTTTCTGTAATTTAGTGTTGGTTTCTTTTCATACTTTAGATAATTTATTTAAATTGTATTTAATTGTATTTAGTTTAGGTAATTAATTTAATTATAGTGTAGTGTTAGGTGTAATTGTAACTTAGGTTAGGATTTATTTTACAGGTAAATTTGAATTTATTTTAACTAGGTAGCTATTAAATAGTTAATAAGTATTTAATAACTATTGCACCTAGTTAAAATAAATACAAACTTGCCTGTAAAATAAAAATAAACCCTAAGCTAGCTACAATGTAAAAACTATTAGTTATATTGTAGCTAGCTTAGGGTTTATTTTACAGGTAAGTATTTAGTTTTAAATAGTAATAATTTAGTTAATGATAGTAATTTTATTTAGATTTATTTAAATTATATTTAAGTTAGGGGGGGTTAGGGTTAGACTTAGGTTTAGGGGTTAATAACTTTATTATAGTGGTCGCAACATTGGGGGCGGCTGATTAGGGGTTAATAAGTGTAGTTAGGTGGCAGTGACATTGGGGGCGGCAGATTAGGGGTTAATAAAGAAAATGTAGGTGTTGGCGATGTTGGGGCAGCAGATTAGGGGTTAATAAGTATAATATAGGTGGTGGCGGTGTACGGAGCTGCAGATTAGGGGTTAATAATATAATGCAGGTGTTGGCGATGTCGGGGGCGTCAGATTAGGGGTTAATAAGTGTAAGATTAGGGGTGTTTAGACTCGGGGTTCTTGTTAGGGTGTTAGGTGTAGACATTAAAAGTATTTCCCCATAGGAATCAATGGGGCTGCGTTAGGAGCTTTACGCTGCTTTTTTGCAGGTGTTAGTTTTTTTTTCAGCTGGTTCTGCCCCATTGATTCCTATGGGGAAATCGTGCACATGCACGTTTTGCCAGCTAACCGCTACCGTAAGCAGCGCTGGTATTGAGGTGAGATGTGGAGCTAAATTTTGCTCTCCACTCACTTTTCTGCGGCTAACGCCGGGTTTCTAAAAACCCGTAATACCAGCGCTGTCTGTAGGTGAGCGGTGAGCATAAACTGCTCGTTAGCACCGCACAGCATTACCGACAAAACTCGTAATCTAGGTGTATGATTTTACTTGACACAATCAGCAACTCTGATAACCCACATTGAAAGAATACATGGGTGAGACTAGGGGGGGGGGTAAACGCAATTCACGATTCAGCCTTTCTGGGTGGAGTAACAGAAGCACATTGTTTAGCACATTACAGACCATTTACAAAAGTTTCAAGTTATTACTGGTAAAAAAAAAAATTTTTGACATGCAGGCAACTTATGGTATAACTGAAAGTAGACTCCAAAGGGTAGCTTTATCATAGTGCAAGCGGACAGGATACAATGTAGCGCATCATGTCCGCTGCAAATCGATAAATGCCGACAGCATTTATCATTGCACCAGCAGTTCTTGTGAACTTCTTGTGCAATGCCGCCCCCCGCAGATTTGCGGCCAATTAGCCACTAGCAGGGGGTGTCAATTAACCCGATCGTATTGTTGTCCGCGGCCTCAGAACAGACGGACAAGTTATGGAGCAGCGGTCTTGATAAATCGGCCCCCAAGACTGTATATTGAAATAATGCTAGTATTTATATACTGGAACATTTTTAATGTTGGTTTATAAGACAATTGGGGCTAGGTTACTAATGGCGTGCTAACTGTTGCACACGTGCAAAAAGGGGTTAATCACGTCTCTATGCACGCATCAGAAGCAGCGCAGATATTACAGGTTGAAAGTAAACACGTTCGCTCAAGCACAATAGAATTTAAAGATCATTTATTTAGTTTTAGCGCAACTTCAGAACTTTGGTTGTCTGTTAAAGGGACTGTAAACCCCAACATTTTATTTCATGATTCAGATAAAGAATAAAAATTTAAAACAACATTCCAATTTACTTCTATTATCTCATTTGCTTCATCCTTTAGATATCCTTTGTTGAAGAAAAAGCAATGCACATGGGTGAGCCAATCACATGAGGCCTATCTATATATGCTTTTCAACAAAGGATATCAAGAGAATGAAGCAAATTAGATAATAGACGTAAATTGGGAAGTTGTTTAAAATTGCATGCTCTATAAATCATGAAAGAAAAAAATTGAGGTTCATGTCCCTTTAAGCTCAACTAAAAAGTTGCACAAAACACATCAAAATTATATTTAAAAGTACAGTTACACTCCTCATAATAACACTATCTAATAAAATTATTAAAATAAAATATTGCATTAAAAAGTTTCAAGGGCTCGAAGGCATGAGGTCTCAGGGATTCAAATGGCTTTACCATAGAGAAACATACATATTCTAAATAGGTCTGTATATAGTGTTATTTGTATGATAGGTTTTCCATATTGCTTCAGCTGGAGGTCACGTTATGTATATGGAGTAAATATGTAACATCAGAGCTCTCCATAGACTTTAACGTATTGCTACAATCAGATTAACGTCCTGCAGATTTTTTGATTTTTTATTTCCGTTTAGGGTGTTGTGCAGAGATTCCATAAAGGGAAGTGGGCGGCACTTATATTTCATCTTGGTATGGTGGTTTCTGGGTTTTAATACTGATATAGTCTAGGCACGCCTGGGCCCTGTGCTCTGGGGGCCCGCAATGTCAGGGGTGAGACTATAGGAAGGTGCAACGTACAGCCGGTATTTAGTTTATGGTATCAGGAGGTGTAATATACAGTGTTATTCTTTATGTAGCTAATGCTGAATGTTGTCTAAACAGGGTCGGGTCAAACCGGGGCAAAGCATACAGGGGAGGGGAATAAGGGGCTGGGGAGCATCACAAATTTGTCTTGCCCAGGGCCCTGCAAATACCAAGGGAGCCACTGAATCTATGGAACCAGTCGGTAGCAGACCTACAACAAAGGGCCCTGGTGCAAACTCTTTTGGTACCCCCAAACGTAATGCATTAGTAAGTAGTAGTAATAATATACTTGCTGCTCTGTATAATGATTATCAGGACAAACTGATTAGATGTATAAACTGGCTGCTATGCACCCCCCCTTGCGCTGCTGAATCTGCTGCACCAACGGTCATTCCACCCGTAGAACCAGCCACCAATCTCTCTGTGTTTTAAATCAAATCACTTTTGCTCTTTTGTTTTCTTCTGTGATTCAGACAGAGCATCTTTCCAATTTACTTCTATTATTATTTTTTCTTCGTTCTCATTAAATTCTTTGTTGAAGTGATACCTAGGTAGCTGTCTGGTTCACTACATGGCAGCAAATAGTGCTGACATCTAGTGCTCTTGCAAATGAATTACATTCTTGCAAAACTGCTGCCAAATAGTGCTCCAGACATGTGATTGCGTCTAAACTTATGTCCCTGCTTTTCAACAAAAGATACCATGAAAACGAAAAAAATGGAAGTAAATTAGAAAGTTGTTCTATCTGAATCAAAAAAGTAAAGTTTTGCGTTTCATATCCCTTTAAGTTTTCCTCCTTTAAACCAACTGTAAGTATAACACATTTCTGCAAGCCTGATAGGCGTACGGTTCTACTGAGCGTTTATTGCTGATTGGACAGGAATATGTTCAGACCAATGCACTTTCCAGTTCTTATTTGCTGTCAGATGTCAGCCTCTTGTGTAACCGGTATTATAATAACTAGCGTTTCAATATTCAATTTGCTAACATAGAAAACATCTGAAATGCAAATACTTAGTACTATACACTTCCATAACCTCTTTATTTGTACAGTGCAAATCAGAGTGACATTCATTCCATTAGTGTTCTGTGTGTTCCCCCCACTCCGCAGTCAGAAAATATCTCATAAATTCCACTTGCAGACATCTAATGCACTGGATTTCACACTGTACGACGCCAAGACACTAGTGATATTTTGTTCTTGCTCTGTAATTCTGTTCCGGAGATTGTGTTCCTGTCATTACTGTGTATCTAATTTAATTTAATTAGCATCACTGGTGTATCTAGACTTTTTTTTTTTCTTATTCAATACATTTAAATCTATGCTAAATAGAACATATATGTTAAAGGGACAGTATATACCATTTATTTCACATAACTGCATGTAATAGACACTTCTATAAAGAACAATATGAAAATCTAGTATAAAACCTTTTAAAAACAAACTTAAAAATTCCCAATTTAGCACTATTGATAAGGTTAGGCTGGGACACCGAATAAAAGGGGCTGAGATAGTAGGTAGTGCAGACATCCCCCTCCCATGCAAATGAAAAGATAGATTAGACAAACAGGACCAAACAGGAATCTGTAGACATCAGTATACATTTAAAACTTTGGGGCTTGGTAAAGAGTCTGAAAATCAGCACAAGGTTATTTAAAAAAAAAAAAAACATTTTACAAAACCATTCCCATAGGACTTTATAAATGGATCATCTACAAAACATGCACACCTAAGATCTGTACCCTGGAAACTCAGTTTAATGAAAAGAATAAAGGACTAGCTGAGGAACCAACCATTCATATTCAGGATTCAGATACAGCATAACATCTTAAACAACTTTCCAATTTACTTTTATTATCAAATTTGATTTGTTCTCTTGTTGAAGCATAAACCTAGGCTGATAAGAGCTTGCACGTGCCTATAGAGGTCTATGGCAACAGTATTTGCAACATTGTGCAACGCTGCAATAAAAAATGTTGCAAACACTGCTGACCGATGGCTCAAGACACGTGCACGCTCCTTAGTTCAGCTAGGATTACCCTTTAAAAGGACATGAAACCCACATTTTTTTATTTCATGATTTAGATAGAACATGCAATTTTAACCAACTTTCCAATTTACTTCTATTATCTAATTTGCATCGTTCCCTTTATATCCTGTGTTGAAAAGCATATCTAAATAGGCTTAATAGCTGCTGATTGGGGGCTGCACATAGATGCCTCGTGTGATTGGCTCACCCATGTGCATGGCTATTTCTTCAACAATGGATATCTAAAGAATGAAGCAAATTAGATACAAGTAAATTGGAATGTTTATTACAATTGTATTTTCTATCTGAATCGTGAATGAAAAATTCTGGGTTTCATGTCCCTTTAACAAAGAATATGAATAGAAATAAACAAAATTAATCATAGAAGTAAATTGGAAAGTTGTTTAAAATATTATACTCAATCCAGTCAATTTAAAGGGACACTGTAACCAACATTTTTCTTTTGTGATTCAGATTGAGCATGAAATTTTAAGCAACTTTCTAATTTACTCCTATTTTCAATTTTTCTTCATTCTCTTGCTATCATTATTTGAAAAAGAAGGCATCTAAGCTTTTTTTTGGTTTCAGTACTCTGGACAGCACTTTTTTATTGGTGGATGAATTTATCCACCAATCAGCAAGGACAACCCAGGTTGTTCACCAAAAATGGGCCGGCATCTAAACTTACATTCTTGCATTTCAAATAAAGATACCAAGAGAATGAAGAAAATTTGATAATAGGAGTAAATTAGAAAGTTGCTTAAAATTTCATGCTCAATCTGAATCACAAAAGAAAATTTTTGGTTACAGTGTCCCTTTAAGGGGCAGATATCATCTAAAACTCTCTCATTTGTTACAGCATGTTATTTGTTCATTAATATCCCTTGCTAACCAACGGCCAGATTACGAGTTTTGCGTTAGAAGCTATGCGATGCTAACGAGCAGTTTTTTCTCACCGCTCACTTACCTACAGTGTTGGTATTAAGGGTTTTTACAAACCCGGCGATAAAAGGCAAGAAGTGAGCGTAAAGCAAAATTGTGCTCCATACCGCACTCCAATACCAGCGCTGCTTAAGTGAGCGGTGAGCTGGTTGTACGTGCTTGTGCACAATTTCCCCATAGACATCAATGGGGAGAGCTAGCTGAGAAAAAGTCTAACACCTGCCAAAAAGCAGCGTAAAGCTCAGTAACGCAGCCCCATTGATTCCTATGGGGAAACTAAAGTTATGTTTACACCTAATACCCTAACATGAACCCAGAGTCTAAACACCCCTAATCTTACACTTATTAACCCCTAATCTGCCACCGACATCACCGACACCTGCATTATACTTATTAACCCCTAATCTGCTGCCCCCAACATCGCCGACACTTAGATTATATTTATTAACCCCTAATCTGCCGCCCCAACGTTGCCGCCACTATTCTAAATTTATTAACCCCTAAACCTAAGTCTAACCATAACACCCCCTAACTTAAATATAATTTAAATAAATCTAAATAAAATTCCTATCATTACCTAAATAATTCCTATTTAAAACTAAATACTTACCTGTAAAATAAATACTAAACTAGCTACAATATAACGAATAGTTACATTGTAGCTAGCTTAGGGTTTATTTTTATTTTACAGGCAAGTTTGTATTTATTTTAACTAGGTAGAATAGTAACTAAATAGTTATTAACTATTTAATAACTACCTAGCTAAAATAAAGACAATTTTACCTGTAAAATAAAACCTAACCTAAGTTACAATAACACCTAACACTACATTACAATTAAATAAATTCCATAAATTAAATAGAATTAAATAAATTAAATACAATTAGCTAAATTACAAAAACAAACAAACACTAAATTACAGAAATTAAAAAACAAATTACAAGATATTTAAACTAATTACACCTAATCTAATAGCCCTATCAAAATAAAAAAGCCCCCCCCCCCAAAATAAAAAAAAACCCTAGCCTAAACTATCAATAGCCCTTAAAAGGGCATTGGCATCCCTTAGATTCTGATTGGCTGATAGAATTCTATCAGCCAATCAGAATTAAGGTAGAAAAATTCCTATTGGCTGATTGGATCAGGCAATAGGATTGAGCTTGCATTCTATTGGCTGTTCCAATCAGCCAATGGAATGCAAGCTCAATCATATTGGCTGATTGGATTAGCCAATAGGATTGAAGTTCAATCCTATTGGCTGATCCAATCAGCCAAAAGGATTTTTTCTATCCTAATTCTGATTGGCTGATAGAATTCTATCAGCCAATCGGAATTCAAGGTACGCAATCTTAGATGACATCCCTTAAAGGAACCTTCATTCTGGAAGGGCCGTCGATTAAAGAGGATGCTCTGCACCAGATGTCTTGAAGATGGAGCCGCTCCACACCTGATGGATGAAGATAGAAGATGCCATCTGGATGAAGACTTCTGTCGGCTTCGATGAGGACGTCTGCCGCTTCGTTGAGGATGGATGTCGGGTCTTCAAAAACTGTAAGTAGATTGGTGGGTTTTATTTTTAGCTTAGGGTTTGGGTGGAAAAAGAGCTAAATGCCCTTTTAAGGGCAATGCCCATCCAAATGCCCTTTTCAGGGCAATGGGGAGCTTAGTTTTTTTAGATAGGATTTTATTTGGGGGGTTTGGTTGTGTGGGTGGTGGGTTTTACTGTTGGGGGTTGTTCATAATTTTTTTTTACAGGTAAAAGAGCTGATTTATTTGGGGCAATGCCCCGCAAAAGGCCCTTTTAAGGGCTATTGGCAGTTTATTGTAGGCTAGGTTTTTTTTTATTTTGGGGGGCTTTTTAATTTTGATAGGGCTATTAGATTAGGTGTAATTAGTTTAAATATTTGATCATTTCTTTTTTATTTTGTGTAATTTAGTGTTTTTGTTGTAATTTAGTTAATTGTATTTAATTAATATAATTTATTTAATTGTAGTGTAAGGATCGGTGTTAGTGTAAGACAGGTTAGGTTTTATTTTACAGGTAAATTTGTATTTATTTTAACTAGGTAGTTAGTAAATAGTTAACAACTATTTAGTAACTATTCTACTTAGTTAAAATAAATACAAACTTGCCTGTGAAATAAAAATAAAACCTAAGCTAACTACAATGTAACTATTAGTTATATTGTAGCTAGCTTAGGGTTTATTTTATAGGTAAGTATTTAGTTTTAAATAGGAATTATTTAGTTAATGATAGTAATTTTTATTTAGATTTATTTTAATTATATTAAAGTTAGTGGGTGTTAGGGTTAGGGTTAGACTTAGGGTTAGGTTAAGGGGTTTATAACTTTAGTATAGTGGCAGCGACATTGGCAGCGGCAGATTAGGGGTTAATAAGTGTAATGTAGGCAGTGGCGATGTTAGGGGCGGAAGATTAGGGGTTAATAATTGTAGGTAGGTGGTGGCAGTGTCAGGGGTGGCAGATTAGGGGTTAATAAGTGTAATGTAGGTGTCGGTGATGTCAGGGCAGCAGATTAGGGGTGTTTAGACTCTGGGTTTATGTTATGGTGTTAGGTGTAAACATTGTGTAAACAACACAAGTTTTCTTTCACCATAGGAATCATTGGGGCTGCGTTACGGAGCTTTACGCTCCTTTATTGAGGTGTTAGGCTTTTTTTTAGCCGGCTCTCCCCATTGATGTCTATGGGGAAATCGAGCATGGAAAAGCCCTGGTATTTGTGTGTGGTATGGAGTTCAATTTTGCTCAACGCTCACATATTGCCTGCTAACGCCGGGTTTATGAAAACCTGTAATAGCAGTGCTATAGGGAGGTGAGCGGTGGCAATAAGTTGCAAGTTACCGAGCCGCTCTTACCACAAAACTCGTAATCTGGCGGAATATTAGTAAAGTTCTCTAAAGCCAATTACACATTCATCACGTACACCTGCTATTTAGTTGAAATAATTTTTTAAAAATACTTTTTTTATTGAGGACAAGATAAAATGACATATACATCTGGAAATGATACATCAAAATAAACAATAATATCAGATTGTCATCTATATAATAGGATGCCAACATTTTCAGAACATTATTCCAATTCTCAGCTCTCCATTCTTGAAATTAAGGAAGGCTTCATGCCATCCAGCCTCCCAAGGAAGCTGTCAGCCAGTTCTAACATATTTGGTCCTTTTTTTTTTTTTAACTAAAAACCTATATAACTCAAATCAGTAAACTTTCAACTAATCTACAACTTGACTATCAAATTTGTATGCATAGATCGTGATGACCTAGTTCAGGCCTTGTGGCGGGGGGGGGGGGGGGGATGTACAGCGTCCCTCTCTCTAGACAGCAACTCTTCTCGCCTCCCCGGAATTGTCTTGTGTTTGGTATAGGAATCCCCATTCACCCCTCAGTATTCAGTATGAGCAAATGGAGCTAATAGTTGCCTCTGTGTTCCAGGCTCAGAGTTACAATATATGCCTGCCATTTATTTAAGTGTTTAAGTCTTTTGTTAGTATCCATCTTAGTGTCTAATTGTTCTATGAGCAATTGTCTATGTAGGCTGTGTTTAAATGTTCTAAAGGTGGGAGCAGATTTTACCGTCCATACTTTCAAAATTACCTTTCTTGCTATTAAAATGATAGTAGTGAGCAGGGGGCCATGTCTAGGACTTGTCTCCCTCCACTCCAAAAAGCAGATTTGTTCCATGGCAATTTGAACTTTGATTGCTATAACATAAGTAAACCAGTAGGAAATCTTACCCCAAAACTGTCCAACCCGTGGGCACGTATAGAAATAATGGAGGAAGTCGGGGTCATTCAGTCTGCACTTATTACATTCATTCACCACATTAGGATTCCATTTAGATAATCTTCGTGGGATGACGTAATCTTTATGTAACATTCTAATCTGGGATTCCCTAAGGGTCATGGACAATGTCGCCCTCTTAACATTTTCTATACTCTGTTGTATCACTTCCATCAAGTCTTCCCTCTCCAGGTCCCTGCTCCATCTGTTCTCTAACAAAATTTAATTTTTAGATTCAATTTTAATTAATAAGGTTCTATATAGCCCCGAGATTGTAAAATTACCAAATTTGAATGAAGCTACCGATGGGGCAAGAGCATGCGGCTCCCAAAAAAATGGGTCAGTTCTAATAAGCTGGTTAATATAATGTCTCATTTGAAGGTAGGCATAGAAATGAGTTTGTGGTAGCCTGAACTGAGTTTGTAGTTCAGCAAAAGCATTTACACACCTCCTAGCTGGATCCAGAGCGTCCCCTACCGAGCACAATCCCATGCCCTCCCAAGCAACAAACGGAGAGGTGTCAATACCTGGAGGGAAACTAGTATTGTTCCATAGTGGAATTATTCTTGGGGACACACAGCAACGTCCAACGTGACGCAAAGTCAGTCGCCATGCCCTCAGCACATCTTTGTAAAGAAAGTTATCTCTAATCTCCGAGGGAACATTGTTAAAGGAGACATAGGGTAAGTAAGAGAGATAAAACGCCCCTAGGGCATGGTTCTCCAACTCGGGCTTCGTTTTTAATTGCCAATCTAGCATGAGTCGATTGAGTGCCGCCCAGTTATACAATTTAAGGTTGTGCAGGCCCAAGCCACCCTGTGAGGGTTGAGCATATAATTTGAACAGGGCTATTCTAGGTTTGCCCCCCCTCCATAGGAAGCCCGAAAGGGCCCGTGTATATAGAGCCATATCTCTCTTTGTGATCAAAAAGGGTGTCATTAGGAGAGGGTACAAAATCCGCTGCAAGATTACCATCTTGATTAGATTAACACATCCCGTGAGGGAGACAGGCAGGTTCTTCCAGTCTTCCAAGGTTAGTTCGATGTCTCGACACACCCGCGTAATATTAGCATGGTATAGAGTTTGGATATTAGTGGACAAGCGAATCCCCAGGTAAACCAAGGTTGGATTAGCTACTTGGAATGGGTAGGTAAAGGATTAGGTATGGTGCCTCCGAAGCCACAAAATTTCCGACTTGGTTTCGTTTATCCTATAGCCCGAAAAGGACCTTCTATGGTTGCTAGGATTTTTTGAATATACTTTGCAGGATGCTCTACAAATAGAAGCATGTCGTCCGCATAGAGGGCAAGCTGCAGCCTCGTATTACCCAATGCAATACCTGGGAATACTTTGCGTAGCTTGATAGCCAGCGGCTCCAAGGCCAGGTTAAAAAGAAGGGGGAATAGGGGGCAACCCTGACGAGTGCCTCTCTGTAGGATGATACGTGGGGAGAATAAACCATTAGCCATGATGTGGATCCATGGGGCTGCATATATGTTACTAATATATTGAGAAAAAGATCCTTAGTTGAAATAATTTTTATTGACATCTCTTCATCACATATATTAACAGCAGATCAGTGCATTAGATAAGATGGAAATCTAACATAGGCTATTATGGTATAACTTATTTCTCAGTGACATAGTTATTATCACAACCAAAGTAATTATTTTAATAACAAGTCCCTCTCAAGTCCAAAATTATATTCTGATAATAATCGGCGTCCCATATGTACATGGGCATCTGAGGGTTTGATATCATGTGCGATAGTCCAAGAGTTCTCTTCCTGCTGTAGGACGGTTTTCATTCCATTTTCATTTTCCTTAGATAGTATGATGAAGTGTCCTTATTTTTTGTTTTACCTCCCCTTAACTAAACATATGGCCCAAAGCTTTTAGGAAGGCAACAATAGTAATAGGGGGAAATAAACTAATAAAGATAACAGTTTTAAATAATAGAGAAAAAAAAGAATAATTCAACTTAAACATTAAAACTTGTAAGTATCTTCCAGTACTGTACTCTGTTGCTGTAGTAGCTAATGAATGCTTACTCATCCAACTTACATTTGTTTTTATGTATTCCTATTGTTCGGTCCACAGGGCTTAAGATCTAGTAGTAGAAATCTCCCTCACCTAAAAAATCTTTTATCCTCCTCATCTGTCTAGTTCGTCTTAACTTGTGCTGTTCTGGAGTATCAAGTAAGACCATATTTTGTGGAACGAGTCAACATTTTCTTGTATAGACGCTGCTCATTCATACATTGTATATATAGACTTGATTCTAACTAGAACTTCTGTCCAGTTTGGCACCCCTGTCTTCCAATATTTGTCTATGGTTATTCGAGTAGCAGTGCACAGGATTCTAATACCATCTGAAAGACGTTTAATTTATATTTTCCCTTATATCTGCGCTAAGAGGTCCTTTGCTAGAGTAATGGAATGTCTCATTCCAGTCTTTCATGTCAAGCTTGCATTCAATGTCTGTCTTCCATTTTAATACCTTAGGTGATTTAGATCTAATCTTTGCTGCTTGAATGTCAACATACAGTTGTGGAATTGCTTTCTTTGGTTTTTGGGATGGCACACATAAGCTTTCTTTTACATTCACCTGTGACCGCTGTCCCCAAATACTCCTGAATAGCTGAGGCTATTTGCAAGTATAAGAGCCAGTGCTTTGGGATGGGATCTAACATTTGCTGGAGTTGTGTAAAAGTCAATAATTTGCCATTAGTCATCATGTCCACTACTCTATATAGCCCCTTATTCTCCCACTTCTTTATGGGTTGTTTGAATTCTTCATGGACTATATATTTTAAGGGTATTATTAGTGTCCTTTTAGGAAAGAGCATTCACGTTTTTAGTGTTTGTGACCATTGCTGTATGGTAAGTGTTATAATCCTATTCTGGCGATGTTTATTCTTGTGTAGTGTTTCTATTCTCTAGATGATATTGTCTGGAGTTTTAAAACCCCCATTTCTGCTTCTAATGTGGGCCATAGTATATCTCCCTGTCTCCTACTTAGTATAGAGTTTTGTGCCTGTCTCGCAGCTGTATAGTAATCAAGCATGTTTGGTACTCCCACCCCTCCCAGCTGTCTATGCTGGGTTAGTATTTGATGTGGGATTCTCACGTGCTAATTATCTCTCAACAAATCTATGTATATCTGCTTGGAGGTTATCCAAATCTTGAGAGTTAATTTTGATTGGGAGGACCCTAAACAAATATAGGCGCTTAGGTAAAACAGTCATTTTTAGTGATGACAATCTCCCATACCAAGAAAACCCAAATCTCTTCCATTTCTTTAAATCAGATCTTATTGTTTTAAATAAGGGGATAGAGTTAGAAGTGTATAATTTCGAGGAGTGAGTTGTTAGTTTAATCCCTAAATATTTCAATTCTCCTGACACCCATTGGAAGTCGAAATTTGCCTCTATAAGTTTAATAGTATGTTTAGGTATACCTATTGGGAGAGCTTCACATTTTTCAACATTTATTTTATAAACTGATATCTCCGAGAACAATTGTAGTGCTTTGTATAAATGGGGGAGCGAAAGCAATTGTTTCGAGATAGTTAGCAATATATCATCTGCAAACAAGGTGATTTTATGGTGAATCTTTCCTATTTCTAAACCAAATATCTCTGATGAGTTACGTATATATGCTGCTAACGGTTCTATACATATTGCAAAATTAAGTGCGACAAAGGGCACCCTTATCTAGTACCATTGCGAATGTGTATAGTCTTAGATTGGTGTCCAATGGCTCTGATTTGGGCCGTAGGCAAGGAGTATAGGTTTTAAATAGCTTCTAAAAATGGCCTTTCAAATCCTAGCTTATCTATTAACGATAGCATGTACCTCCAATCAAATCTATCGAATGCCTTAAGTAATGTTAGCATTTAAGGTTTCTCTATTATGTTTTATAATGTGTGTCAAGTTTGCTTTCTCTTTGTATTAAGGACTTTTTTCCCATCATATAATTTGCTATAGTACTGTGCGAATGCATCAACATTTTCCTGCGGGTGAGAAGTTAACCGATCCTCAGAATCTTGAATTGTTGAAATGGATAGAGCTTGGTAGCTATCTCTTATTTTTTTTTGCTAAATATTTGTCCGGCTTATTGGCAAATATAAAGTCATTTGTTTTTAATTTATGAGCAGTTTTTATAGATGTTTCATTTAGTATTGAGTTTAATTTTTGTTTCTTACTTGAAAGTTGCGTAAGAGTACTTTGATTTTGTCAATTTGTGGGATTTTTTTAAGGATTCTATTTCTGTATATAACTTCATAAGCTTTCTGTATATAGTTTCATAAGCGTGTCTTTTTTTCTTTTCTTATACAGGGCCTTTTCTTTAATCAATATTCCTCTAATCACAGATTTATGTTCAGCCCTGGGCAAGATAAGGTTCTCCGTAGAGTCGAAATTAATCTGCCAATATTCTCTAATCTTTCTTGGTAGGGTCTTTAATGCAAGAGGGGTCATATGTCCAAGTTTTTGTTCTTTTTGGACCTGTTAGGTCCTCCAGATATACTAGCGTTATAGAATGATCTGACCATACACATGGGAGGATATCTATCGAATATAGGATCGGTTGGAGGATATGACTAGTATAGATATAATCTATTTTTTTTTATTATTATTTTTTATGCAATATTAATATTTAATAATGTGTATTTACTGTAAATATTTCACATTCCAATGTTCTGCACAAAGGAGAATATTTATAAGTATTTATAAATAGATATTCCTATATATATATATATATATATATATATATATATATATATATATATATATATATATATCTATACCTTTATATATATTCATGTGTGTGTGTGTGTGTGTGTGTGTGTATATATATATATATATATATATATATGTGTGTATGTATGTATAAATATATATATATATATATATATATTTATTTATTTTTTTAATACATTTTTTTATTGAGGTTATCAAATATAACAACAGTAAGGACTTATGAAACATCAATATACAGATATAATATTACAACTTCATCCAATACATTGGAAATAGAACTAGCACATATATGGGTGTAACATGTCTGTTGAACCCTAAGAATTATATTATAGGAGAGTAATAGTCAGAACAACAGGAGGTTTGCTGGACATAAATAAGTTAAGCTTCTGTTCAATTATTTGTGAGTCCTCTAATGACTAGCAGGGTCACGGACCTAATGAGAGATATTATAGAAAGAGGAACTAATATGCTAATTATAGTCATTTTTGGACCTCAGGAGCAAGTAATATACACCATGAGCTAGGGATACAGTACATATAAACATAAGAAGTGGTAGTATATGAAAGGGGTAATATAGCACAAGGAACTAAAAATTAGACCTCATTTTTATATATTGGTTATGATTCCCTATTTTACTCAGGGGTCACTCTTGGACCAGAGAAGGCTAATGAGAAATAGTATGGGAAATCGGCAATTGTATAGGTCACTATTGGGCCTTGATGATGGATTTGGGTGGGAGGATCAGCGGACAAGAGCCACTCTGCAATATAGGGAGGGAGGGAGTTAGCAACTGTTATTTAATGTTGAAAAGATAAAGGGCTAGAGAATTAATAATAATTATAACCTGAGGTTAAATCCAAAGGGTGAGTATACAAAATCTTGGTGTAAACTTCAACGATTGGAGAAGGACCTATAGAAGCCTACAAATAATAAAGAGGGAAGATTCTACTAGTTAACCGGTAAAAGACGGTCAAATCTAACTGTCAGATAAAGGAGTAGACATGTGAGGTAATGGGATATATAACATTATAAAAGGAAAACCTAGTATTATTGATAGTGAGCTATGAGTGAAAGTTTGATGTGTGGTAGCATATGATTGGGGTTATAGGGTTAATATAAATATGGCTTGATCGAGTGGGGAGATATATATTGCACTGGTAAGATGGCGGGTAATGTTAGAATATAGGGTTGTCACAGAATATCCACTAGCACCAGCTATCTGTATGCTTCCCCCTCAATGTCTTAAACCCATATTGTTTAGTTAGCAAACAGAGCAGTTGGGATTTTATTAACTAAATAAGTAAAAATTATTAAACTTGTCTAGCATATGTAAGTCTGGGTAACTCCCTATTAGATGCCTGCAAGTAACCATCTAGACAATCATAAAGGCCTTGAAACACACTTAATAAGATAGGTAAAACATGAGAAAATGCACACAGGAAACCAATATCACATTATAAAGAACAAAAAGGCAAAGAAACCATGGTTTCATTCCAACATGAGGATAAAACAGGGTATAATATCTATGCAAACATAGTAGAACCTCAACAAGTGGGTAACCAGGTACCTCACAGTAAACAGTTACCTGATACACCAAGTCTTCCAAGAGTGCATGTATCTGTGAGTAGTAGTCATCCTCCATGTATAAATAAATAGGATATTATCAGTTTAATGTCTGCTTTACCCTGTATTAGATTTAACAGATAGATACCACTCAACCCGGTCAGCCCTCAAACCGGGAAAGGGGGGGGGGTAGATGGTACTGTGAGGTGGGCCGCAGAGTTCCACATTCAGTAATCCAGATTGGATCGTCTGCTTGAGTGAATCGTAGCAAGAATAGAATCTCCAGAATCAGAATTGGTTTCTTGCGAAGTAGGCAAAATTATTATGTAGGAAGCCAAAAATATAACGAGATAAACTTCTGATTCTTCAGATGGAGATCGGAGCTACATAATTATGCATCCTATCATGGCTGCGGCTTTGTATCATGGCTGCGGCTTTGTCACGCCCCCAATATAATCTATTTTTGTATAGCAGCTGTGTGCAGTAGAGTAAAATGTAGTGTCATTAGTGTTACTGTGCAAAGTGTTCCAGGTGTCTTGCAAAGTGTGAGATTTTAACAACTCTAAACTGTTCTTAGCAATGACATGTTGCCTCTGTTTCATCTTAGTATGGGTTGAAGGGGACATATTTGTTAACCATTGAAGGTCTATGTTGACATCTCCCGTTAAGATTATTCGCATCCTGGACCAGCTAGTTAGTAAGTTGGAGATAGTATTGAAGAACTTGTCTTGTTGCTCATTAGGGGCGTATTTACACCCGCTATTTAAAGGGACAGTCTACTTGAAAATTGTTATTGTTTAAAAAGATAGATAATCGCTTTATTACCCATTCCCCAGTTTTGTATAACCAACATGCTTATATTAATATACTTTTTACCTCTGTGATTACCTTGTATCTAAGCCTCTGCAGACTGCCTCTTATCTCAGTTATATTAATATACTTTTTACCTCTGTGATTACTTTGTATCTAAGCCTCTGCAGACTGCTCCCTTATCTCAGTGCTGCTTCTTGCAAAAACATTGGATCGAGCACAATGTTATCATGGAATCGAGCACAATGTTATCTAAATGGCACACATGAACTAGCAGTATCTGGCTGTAAAAAGCTAATCAAAAGCACCTAAATAAGAGGCGGCCTGCAGGGACTTAGAAACAAGCAAAGGTTTAGATATTATAAAGTATATTAATATAACAATGTTAGTAGTGCATAGCTGGGGAATGTCTAGTAAATGCGTTATCTATCTTTTTAAACAGTAAAAAAAAAAGTCCCTTTAATACGAATTCGGTGTTTCTATGCTTAAATGACACAAGCAATTTTTTCTTACTATTGGTTTTCCCACAATTGTCCGCTCTCTTGTTAAGGGCACCCATTCATATAGGGCCAGAATACGAGTGGAGCTAAAAAATGCACTTTCGCAAGCGAGATATTTGCGCCCAACTCAGTAATACCAGAGCACGCAAAGTGCTCTGGTATTGCAAGTAGAGCACAATGCGAATGCGACCTCTTGTTCGCATTGCGTGGATGCTTTGCCCCCATGAGAGTGCGCTTCCATAGGATCCAATGGGAGCCTTGTTCTGATGCCGTCATACACGGCAGAGAATCTAGCGCAGTGAAGGGGGTAAGTCGCACGGGAATGGGCAGCACATTTAAAATATATATGTCTATGAATATATACTGTACATATATATTTATGTCTTTATATATGACTGTATTAACACATAAATAGATATGTATATACACATAATAACACATAAATATATATGTATATCAGCATATTAACACATAAATATATATGTATATACACATAATAACACATAAATATATATGTATATACACATAATAACACATAAATATATATGTATATACACATACTAACACATAAATATATATGTATATACACATAATAACACATAAATATATATGTATATACACATAATAACACATAAATATATATGTATATAAACATACTAACACATAAATATATATGTTTATACACATAGTAACACATAAATATATATGTATATACACATAGTAACACATAAATATATATCTGTATATACACATACTAACACATAAATATATATGTATATACAAATAGTAACACATAAATATATATGTATATACACATAATAACACATAAATATATATGTATATACACATACTAACACATAAATATATATGTATATACACATATTAACACATAAATATATATGTATATACACATAATAACACATAAATATATATGTATATACACATAATAACACATAAATATATATGTATATAAACATACTAACACATAAATATATATGTTTATACACATAGTAACACATAAATATATATGTATATACACATAGTAACACATAAATATATATCTGTATATACACATACTAACACATAAATATATATGTATATACAAATAGTAACACATAAATATATATGTATATACACATAATAACACATAAATATATATGTATATACACATACTAACACATAAATATATATGTATATACACATACTAACACATAAATATATATGTATATACACATATTAACACATAAATATATATGTATATACACATAATAACACATAAATATATATGTATATACACATATTAACACATAAATATATATGTATATACACATATTAACACATAAATATATATGTATATACACATATTAACACATAAATATATACGTATATACACATAGTAACACATAAATATATATTATATACACATAGTAACACATAAATATATATGTATATACACATATTAACACATAAATACATTAAATTAGTGGAAAAAAGTGTGGCCTATACTCGGGACAATACGGTATATACGTATATACACATAGTAACACATAAATATATATGTATATACACATAGTAACACATAAATATATATGTATATACACATAGTAACACATAAATATATATGTATATACACATAGTAACACATAAATATATATGTATATACACATAATAACACATACATATATATGTATATACACATATTAACACATAAATATATATGTATATACACATAGTAACACATAAATATATATGTATATATATATTTTTTGTAATTTAGTGGGTTTTTTTTGTAATTTAGTTTAGTGTATTTAATTATATTTTAGTTTAGATAATTTTAGTTTATTTAATTAATTTATTGATAGTGTAGGTGTATTTGTAACTTAGGTTAGGATTTATTTTACAGGTAAATTGGTAATTATTTTAACAAGGTAGCTATTAAATAGTTATTAACTATTTAATAGCTATTGTACCTAGTTAAAAAAATACCAAGTTACCTGTAAAATAAATATAAACCCTAAAATAGCTACAATGTAATTATTAATTATATTGTAGCTATCTTAGGGTTTAATTTATAGGTAAGTATTTAGTTTTAAATAGGAATATTTTAGTTAATAATATTAATTATTATTTAGATTTATTGCAATAATAATTAAGTTAGGGGTGTTAGGGTTAGATAGGGTTAATATAGTTAATATATATAATATAATAACTATATTAACTATATTAACCCTAATATAATTAGGGTTAATATAGGTGGCGGCGGTGTAGGGGGGTCAGATTAGGGGTTAATATATTTAATATAGGTGGCGGCGGTGTAGGGGGATTACATTAGGGGTTAATATATTTAATATAGGTAGCGGCAGTGTAGGGAGATTAGATTAGGAGTTAATATATTTAATATAGGTGGCGGCGGTGTAGGGGGGTCAGATTTCAGGTAAAAGAGCTGATTACTTTGGGGCAATGCCCCGCAAAAGGCCCTTTTAAGGGCTGGTAATAGAGCTGATTACTTTGGGGCAATGCAGTGTAGGGACACTTTAGTATTTAAGGGGTAATACATTTATTATAGGTGGCGGCGGTGTAGGGGGATTAGATTAGGGCTTAATAATTTTAATAGCGGTGGCAGCAGTGTAGGGGGATTACATTAGGGGTTAATCATTTTAATAGTGGTGGCGGCGGTGTAGAGGGCTCACATTAGGGGGTTAGATATATAATATAGGTGGCGGCGGTGTAGAGGGCTCACATTAGGGGGTTAGATATATAATATAGGTGGCGGCGGTGTAGAGGGCTCTTATTAGGGGGTTAGATATATAATATAGGTGGCGGCGGTGTAGAGGGCTCACATTAGGGGGTTAGATCTATAATGTAGGTGGCGGCGGTGTAGGGGGATCACATTAGGGGGTTAGACATTTAATGTAGGTGGTGGCGGGGTCCGGGAGCTGCGGTTTAGGGGTTAAGCACTTTATTAGGGATTGCGGCGGGGGATTGGTATATAGACATTGCACATGCGTTAGGTGTTAGGTTTTATTTTGCAGGTAGTTTAGGGAGTTACGGGGCTCCAATACTCAGCTTGGTATACCTGTCTATGGGCCAAAAAACTACGGCCGAAGGCAGATACATACGAGCGTAACTTCTAGGTTACGCCATATATAGGATACTATAAAAGATAGAAGGGGAGAAGCGCGGACTCAAGTGTAGTATAAAATGTTTTATTAATAAAATCACATGCGTAAAATGGAAACTCACAAGATGCTACAAAGATCTGTACACATCAAAGGCCTGAGTGCTATATATCACCCAAGATCTTTTCCGGTTACCCCTCCGGGTTTGCGTATCCGGATAATGGTTTGTTCAAGACGCTCTCGCTAGTGGGAATTCACCTCCACTTAGAATCCAAGCAATCCCGCTCTGCAGTCGCGGGATGGATGACGTTCCTTACGGCGCTTGGCAATAGGTAGATCACTGGATGCTTCTTAGAGACTACGGATCCCCCGAGGGACCAAAATAGTAGGCAGAATACTTCAACGCGTTTCATCCCGATCGTCAGGACTTTGTCAAGAATGCCTGACTCGCTCCTCTTTGACCCTTATATACCGGATGGGGTAGGATTGCCCCGTCAATATAATTATGTATAATGTATTAATGGTTTATAAAGGGTACAGAGGAGAGGAGAGTTAACTTGCTAAATGTATATAAATTCAAATTGACAATTACAAATATACTATTATGTGGTATAATAAATATGTAAAATACCATTAATAAATGTTGATCAATTCATAAGAAAAATTAACCAGTTCAAGATGAAATTCATCATACAACTAAATAAGTTCATACAATACCTTACCCTAATTGCAATATATATACATTATTAATAGACTATACAATCATAAGATAATCATAATAAAGACCCATAAATACATAATATAATATGTTCATAAATTAATAAAAACAGTTAATAATCGAATACATAAAGAAGAAGAAAATCATAAAAAAGCCTGAATATCTAGTTCTATGTTTAACCCTTTGGGTTCTAAACAATCTAAGGTTTTTATCCAAAAGGTTTCCCTTTGTCTCAGCTTGAGCAATCTATTTGCGTCCCATTTGTCTGGTGCAACCCATTCTATAATTTTAATACTAAGATCAGGATTTTGATTGTGACAAACTTTAAAATGGTAGGATACACTGTGATTATCAAAGCCTGATTCTATATATATATTTTTTTTTTCATCAAATAATTTTTATTATTTTCAAAGCAAGATCAAACTGAAAATCACATATAACAAGTGTACAAGAGTGTAACGTCAAGCGTACAGACAGTGCTCACATAGTCAATAGCATATACATTAGGGTCATATAACATAGTATAATATCAATTTAAAGCATTTTACTCCTAGATTTGTTGGGTCAAGTGGAGAAATATGAAACATATTATGTCAAAGCACATATATCAGACACAATTGGCTGCATCAACATTTTTAGGGTTTATCTTTGTTTGTTTTCAGGGTCTAGGTGGTCTGCTGTTCCCATATAAAAATTATATCTACAATAGCATCCTGTTTCCTTTTATATGTATAATATATTTTTTCCAATTCCAGCACATGACTCACTTCCTTTACCCACATAGTGTATGAGGGGACAGCAGTTTTTTTCCAAAACCTAGGGATCAAGCGCCTAGCGCAGCTGAGCATACATTGCAGTAGTTTCTTTCTATATACACAAGTAATTTTAGGGATATCACTCAGCAGTACCAGACTTGGTGTGAGTACTACAGGTCTACCCAACACCCTGTCAATATGTTTATTTATGCTGTCCCAATAAGGACGGAGGTGGGGACAGGACCACCAAATGTGTGAGAGAGTACCCACCTCCCCACAGTGTCTCCAACACAGTGAGGAGGAGTTAGGAAAAATGCTACGTAAGAGGTGGGGGGTCAGATACCACCTCGAAAGAAGTTTGTAGTTTGTTTCAACCATTGCCATTGATAGGGAGGATTTTTTGGTCTCTAAAAAAATTCGCTGCCACTGGATGTCTGTGATTACTATGTTTTGATTCTATATTTTTTATGTGTTCTCTCAATCTATACTTAATTTTCCTTTTGGTCCTTCCTACATAGATTTTGCCACATTTGCAGCTTAGTTGGTATACTACATAGTTGGTGTGGCAGGTACATCTATATTTACATTTGTATATACAACTGCCATCATAATTAGTAAAAGTGGTATGTTTAGTATCTATGAGGGGACACATCACACATTCTGAAACTTTACAGGGATATAAACCTACATGTCCCCCGCACCAATTGGTTAAAGTTCCACTATTTGTTTTATGTTTAAGTTTAGTGGGAGCTATATAATTTTTAAGGTCCTTATTTTTCCTAAAAATAACTTCGGGTTTGTCCCCTAACACATTATGTAATACTGGATCTAGTTTTAATACTTTCCAGTGTTTATTCAGGATCTTTTTGATTTGATGGTGCTGATTGTTATACCTGGTGATAAATTTGACATTCCCTTCATCAGAATTTTTCTTGGTTTCATTCTTATTTCTATTCTTGTGTTGATCAGTGATAAGCTGTGTTCTGTCCATTTGCAGGACCTTTGTTCTGGCAGTGTCTAATAATTTTTTATCATAGCCTTTCTCTATAAACTTTTTTAGTTAAATGTTCTGCTTCCTTATTAAAGTCTTCTAAATACGTACAATTACGTCAAATTCTCTGGTATTGTCCTAGTGGCACATTATTTTTCCACTGTTTATAATGACCACTCTTAGCATTATGTAGACTATTTCTGTCTGTAGGTTTATGGAAATTTTTTACACATACCTTATTCGTATTACTATCACAGTATAGAATCAAATCTAAAAAGGGAATAGACTCAGGGGAACTATCATATGTGAATTTTAAATTAAAATTATTACAATTAATATGAGATATAAAATCTTCTATTTGATCTTTTGGACCTTGCCAAATAATTAAAATATCATCTATAAATCTAAAATATTTTAAAATGTTGTTTAAAAAGGGGTTCTTGTTCCAAATAAAATTATTCTCAAATATGGACATATATAAATTTGCGTACGATGGGGCAAACGTAGTCCCAATGTAATACCCTGTACTTGATGGTAAAAGATTCCCTCAAATAAAAAATAATTGTGTGTAAGGACAAATAAAATAGCATCTTCAATAAATTTTCTTTGCAATTCAGGTAGATGAGTATTCGTTAGGGATTCCTTGATGGCTGCTATGCCTTTTAAATGGGGAATGCTGGTATACAAGGCCGCTGCATCACAGATTATCCATATATAATCCTTATTGCATTCAATACCCTCCATTTTATTTATGACATCAATTGTGTCTCTGAGATAGGCTCTAGTGGATACAACAATAGGTTGTAAGAATGAATCTACATATTTGGACAAATTGTCACATAAAGAGCCTATCCCAGAGACAATTGGTCTTCCAGGGGGATTTAAGGGGTCCTTGTGGACCTTAGGTAGATGATAAAAACACGCTATCTTTGGAGCTACTTCATATAAAAATTTAAATTCCTCCATATTTAGAATTCTCATAGATTTGGCTTCATTTAAAAGTATGAATAGTTCTTTCTTAAATTTGTTAGTTGGATTAAAAGTTAAGGGGATATATGTATTTTTATCGCCTAATAGGCGTTGTGCTTCTGCTAGATAGTCTCTTTTATTTTGTACGACTATACCTCCATCTTTATCGGCGGCCCTTAAGATGATATCATTATCTTCACTTAACAGTTGTAGTGCTGTTCTTTCTTCTCTTGATAAGTTGTCACTATCAGGTTTTATTCTATGGGATGTATTTTTAGAAAGAGCCTCAATATCCTGACAAACAAGCCTGTTGAAGGGAATGTCAAATTTATCACCAGGTATAACAATCAGCACCATCAAATCAAAAAGATCCTGAATAAACACTGGAAAGTATTAAAACAAGATCCAGTATTACATAATGTGTTAGGGGACAAACCCGAAGTTATTTTTAGGAAAAATAAGGACCTTAAAAATTATATAGCTCCCACTAAACTTAAACATAAAACAAATAGTGGAACTTTAACCAATTGGTGCGGGGGACATGTAGGTTTATATCCCTGTAAAGTTTCAGAATGTGTGATGTGTCCCCTCATAAATACTAAACATACCACTTTTACTAATTATGATGGCAGTTGTATATACAAATGTAAATATAGATGTACCTGCCACACCAACTATGTAGTATACCAACTAAGCTGAAAATGTGGCAAAATATATGTAGGAAGGACCAAAAGGAAAATTAAGTATAAATTGAGGGAACACATAAAAAATATAGAATCAGGCTTTGATAATCACAGTGTATCCTACCATTTTAAAGTTTCTCACAATCAAAATCCTAATGATCTTAGTATTAAAATTATAGAATGGGTTGCACCAGACAAATGGGATACAAATAGATTGCTCAAGCTGAGACAAAGAGAAACCTTTTGGATAAAAACCTTAGATTGTTTAGAACCCAAAGGGTTAAACATAGAACTAGATATTCAGGCTTTTTTATGATATTCTTCTTCTTTATGTATTAGATTATTAACTGTTTTTATTAATTTATGAACATATTATATTATGTATTTATGGGTCTTTATTATGATTATCTTATGATTGTATAGTCTATTAATTATGTATATATATTGCAATTAGGGTAAGGTATTGTATGAACTTATTTAGTTGTATGATGAATTTCATCTTGAACTGGTTAATTTTTCTTATGAATTGATCAACATTTATGAATGGTATTTTACATATTTATTATACCACATAATAGTATATTTGTAATTGTCAATTTGAATTTATATACATTTAGCAAGTTAACTCTGCTCTCCTCTGTGCCCTTTATAAACCATTAATACATTATACATAATTATATTGACGTGGCAATCCTTCCCCATCCGGTATATAAGGGTCAAAGAGGAGCGAGTCAGGCATTCTTGACAAAGTCCCGACGATCGGGATGAAACGCGTTGAAGTATTCTGCCTACTATTTTGGTCCCTCGGGGGATCCGTAGTCTCTAAGAAGCATCCAGTGATCTACCTATTGCCAAGCGCCGTAAGGAACGTCATCCATCCCGCGACTGCAGAGCGGGATTGCTTGGATTCTAAGTGGAGGTGAATTCCCACTAGCGAGAGCGTCTTGAACAAACCATTATCCGGATACGCAAACCCGGAGGGGTAACCGGAAAGGATCTTGGGTGATATATAGCAGTCAGCTTTTGATGTGTACAGATCTTTGTAGCATCTTGTGAGTTTCCATTTTACGCATGTGATTTTATTAATAAAACTTTTTATACTACACTTGAGTCCGTGCTTCTCCCCTTCTATCTTTTATAGTGCACCTTTTTGGGAACAGTGGAGTTTACCCTTATCTGGAGGAGCAGCGTGACTTCATTTGATTTATAACTACAATTGTATCACCTAATACACGGTTTCAACATTTGTAAGTAATTGTCATTTGGACTGTGATATTGCTAATAAATGGACTCGGTCTGAATTTTATAAACTCTGTTACCTTGCCATTTACTGTTAAAAATCATGGTCATGTACTAATATTAGCCAATCTGTTTGGGTAGTACATATCATTGTATTGTGTGTATATATATATTTGTTTTTTATTTAATTTATCTACCTATTAGCGCCCGGTTGTGTGTAACAATACACACATATCTTTTTTTATATTCCTGTCATATATACAGGGAGTGCAGAATTATTAGGCAAGTTGTATTTTTGAGGATTAATTTTATTATTGAACAACAACCATGTTCTCAATGAACCCAAAAAACGCATTAATATCAAAGCTGAATAGTTTTGGAAGTAGTTTTTAGTTTGTTTTTAGTTATAGCTATTTTAGGGGGATATCTGTGTGTGCAGGTGACTATTTCTGTGCATAATTATTAGGCAACTTAACAAAAAACAAATATATACCCATTTGAATTATTTATTTTTACCAGTGAAACCAATATAACATCTCAACATTCACAAATATACATTTCTGACATTCAAAAACAAAACAAAAACAAATCAGTGACCAATATAGCCACCTTTCTTTGCAAGGACACTCAAAAGCCTGCCATCCATGGATTCTGTCAGTGTTTTGATCTGTTCACCATCAACCTTGCGTGCAGCAGCAACCACAGCCTCCCAGACACTGTTCAGAGAGGTGTACTGTTTTCCCTCCTTGTAAATCTCACATTTGATGATGGACCACAGGTTCTCAATGGGGTTCAGATCAGGTGAACAAGGAGGCCATGTCATTAGATTTTCTTCTTTTATACCCTTTCTTGCCAGCCACGCTGTGGAGTACTTGGACGCGTGTGATGGAGCATTGTCCTGCATGAAAATCATGTTTTTCTTGAAGGATGCAGACTTCTTCCTGTACCACTGCTTGAAGAAGGTGTCTTCCAGAAACTGGCAGTAGGACTGGGAGTTGAGCTTGACTCCATCCTCAACCCGAAAAGGCCCCACAAGCTCATCTTTGATGATACCAGCCCAAACCAGTACTCCACCTCCACCTTGCTGGCGTTTGAGTTGGACTGGAGCTCTCTGCCCTTTACCAATCCAGCCACGGGCCCATCCATCTGGCCCATCAAGACTCACTCTCATTTCATCAGTCCATAAAACCTTAGAAAAATCAGTCTTGAGATATTTCTTGGCCCAGTCTTGACGTTTCAGCTTGTGTGTCTTGTTCAGTAGTGGTCGTCTTTCAGCCTTTCTTACCTTGGCCATGTCTCTGAGTATTGCACACCTTGTGCTTTTGGGCACTCCAGTGATGTTGCAGCTCTGAAATATGGCCAAACTGGTGGCAAGTGGCATCTTGGCAGCTGCACGCTTGACTTTTCTCAGTTTATGGGCAGTTATTTTGTGCCTTGGTTTTTCCACACGCTTCTTGCGACCCTGTTGACTATTTTGAATGAAACGCTTGATTGTTCGATGATCACGCTTCAGAAGCTTTGCAATTTTAAGAGTGCTGCATCCCTCTGCAAGATATCTCACTATTTTTTACTTTTCTGAGCCTGTCAAGTCCTTCTTTTGACCCATTTTGCCAAAGGAAAGGAAGTTGCCTAATAATTATGCACACCGGATATAGGGTGTTGATGTCATTAGACCACACCCCTTCTCATTACAGAGATGCACATCACCTAATATGCTTAATTGGTAGTAGGCTTTCGAGCCTATACAGCTTGGAGTAAGACAACATGCATAAAGAGGATGATGTGGTCAAAATACTCATTTGCCTAATAATTCTGCACTCCCTGTAGGATACCAAACCCGCGCAAAATTTGGCGTCGCCGGCTTTTGCGGGTGACGCTGCATATCGGATTGGGCCCTGGAGTGAACACACAGCCCCATAGACTGCAATGTAAAGGCAGTTTCCAGTGCAGCTCACTTAAACCCCCTAAAAACAGCTTTGTGCAGTTTAAAAATAAAAATCCAAACAGAAAAAGAAATATTGCCAGGCACCTTATGTGGTTAAAAATAGCAAATTTTATTGAGTCAAATTAAAAATATATAGTGAGAGAGGGGATAGAACACCCCTGAGATTAAGCAGACTGACATGTTTCGGCACAAAACGCCGTAATCATAGTCCCTAAAAACTTTTAAAACAAACCGCCTTTTCAATCCAATGCTCTTATTTCATTGGTGAATTGCTAATTAGAATTTAAAGGCATACAGGGGATGGAGCAATAGTAAATATCTGATTTATGGTAAATAAATATGTTGCCTGTGCATAGATCTATATACATGCAAATACATCTGTCAGGTCAATTAAACAGTACATACAACTTCTCTTAATACAGTTTAAACACTTAGTGAGAGGTAAACTTGCATTTATATACATATTCACATATTCATATGGTTTACATAAGCTTGTTAATACTACCTATACAAAAAAGAGAAAAATCAACCTTAAAAGGAATTGATGTGATGCCCCCCAAAAAAAACCTTTTATTTGGGGAAAAGAAACTTATAAACCTAAAAAGCTAGATGCGAATCCCATAACCCAGAACCCACCATTTAAAAGAAAGAAAGAAAATGGATGTTTAACTGCCAAAATTAATCTGGTGCAGTGTATATGCATACCCAAGGACTGTAGGTTGGGCTCTCCCTCTTTTTTTGCTTTCAGTTTAAAAATAAAACAACTAAATATGCTAATTTGTTACTACACTTAAGTTTTGGGGCAACTGGGGCACATTTTTAAAATTAACCAGAGATCTGATATTTATTTTTGGAGCACTAATTGCTACCGCAAGCTCACTGTAGCATTAACCAGTAATTTGTAATGATGTTATTTATCATGTGCCCATAAACGGGCGAATTAGCACATTTACAGGTGCGCGATAAATTAGCAATCAACTTGTAATCTAGCCCATGATGTCATTTTTTACAGAAAGCACAGGCCTTTCTAGTGGTACCTTATTAGGGTATATAAATAACAATAAATAGGAATTTAATACTGAAAAATTGGAAAATTAAAAATAAATAAATACATTTTTTTTGCAGTTTTCTTTCTAGCCATTTTATAGAGTCATAGAATTATTGTATATAAAATTAGCCAATCTAGGCAAGTATCACCACTTACTTATCTCCAGAAATACTCTGTATTACCACAGCAATTCCCCAATATGGGGTAGGCGCATCAATCCTGTAAATGGGAATTGCTGTGGTAACACAATATTGGAAGCAAAAAGAGATGTTGTATATTTATTTTACTTAATAAAAATATATATCGTCTTCAGAGAATAATTAGTGCCATTGTTTTAAAGATATGTAGAAGTGGCTACTGCAGGATATGTGATTTGTTACCATGTTTGAGCTAATTCTATGTAGTTGAACAATCTAATAATAAAAAATGGTTGAAATGATGTTTTTAAAGACTGTTTATGTTGAGAGAAATGTGAATATTTTTGCTCTGTTTTTGTAGTCAGCAGACTCTGACACGGTGTGTGTTTTGGGCTTCTCATTTTTTACAAGCCACATAGATGGTATTTGGTGAAGCCCAGAGCTCACAGCCAGTAATTAGACGCTGAGGACCAGCAGATGTTTGGCACTGAGAGCATTTTGATCAAATTACTTGGCTGAAGCGATCAGACCTGGGATCAAAAGCTTTTCACCATATTTCATTCTCATCAAAGACAAATAACGGAAAGAGATTAAGAGAGCTTGGCAGAGGTACAGGTTTCTTCAAATATCAGAAAATGTCACTTCAACAAATACACTTGGAAAGTAGATTCTTTTTAAACATTATAAATCTTTTTATTGAAAACAAATAATATTTCTATTCTGGTAAACTAAAATGTTTCACTGCAGTACAATTTGTCAACATCTCCATATCCCAACGTTGTGATAAATTTTATAGAGCATCTCACTTATGCTCTGCCAGTTATAGGGTCTGCATGCAAAGTTACACCCCCAGCCCATTGCCACTAAAGATAACAATACAGACAGTGGTTAGAGCATACATTATTATTATCGGTTATTTGTAGAGCTCCAACAGATTCCGCAGCACTATAAACATAGCCGGAATACAAGGAAACATTTGTAGGAATCAGACGGGTAGAGGGCCCTGCAAAGAGTCGCACTGTTGTAGTCAGCTCTAAAGAAGGTGATCTACAAACAGTATGGCTCTAAGGCTTAAATGCTAAGGGGGTTCAAGGGGATAGCAATGGAGGAGAGGAAACTGTATAAAGAAAGGTTAGTGTAGATTGTATGCATCCCTGAACAGTAGAGTCTTTAGGGAGCGCTTGAAGCTTTCAAAACTAGGGGAGAGTCTTGTGGAGTGAGGCAGAGAGTTCCACAATATGGGAGCCAGTCTGGAGAAGTCCTGTAAATGGGAATGTGAGGAGGTAACAAGAGAGGAGGAGAGTAGGAGGTCATGAGCAGAGTGAAGGGGACGGGAGGGAGAGTATCTGGAGACAAGGGGGCCTAGTTATCAAGCCGTCTACTTTACCTGCCTTCGCTGGTTCAATATGCCCGCCTAAGCTCGTCTACCATCGCCGCCGCGGACCTGCAAAATTTCGCCTACGTTATCAATACAGCTGTCAAAAAGCCGCGCACCAAGTACCGGGTGATGAGCAGCGGACTGTGAGAGTTATCACTCATCCGATCTCGCTGCTCTTTGGATTTTTGACAGCTTTATTGCTAGCCCGTCACTAAGCACCCACACTAAACTACACTGTTCTACCCCCTATACCGGCACCCCCCGCAACTAAATAAAGTTATTAACCCCTAAACCGCCGCTCCTAGACCCGCCGCAACTCTTATAAATGTATTAACCCCTAAACCGCCGCTCCCGGACACCGCCGCCACCTACATTATACCTATTAACCCCTATCCTGCCCCCCTATACCGTCGCCACCTATAATAAAGTTATTAACCCCTATCCTGCATATCCCGGACCTCGCCGCAACTAAATAAATAGTTAAACCCCTAAACTGCCACTCCCGGACCCCACCGCAACCTATATTAAACTTATTAACCCCTAATCTGCCCCCCCCTACACCGTCGCCACCTATAATACATTTATTAACCCCTATCCTGCCCCCCCCTACACCGCCGCCACTGTAATAAAATTATTAACCCCTAAACCTAAGTCTAACACTAACCCTAACACCCCCTAACTTAAATATTAATTAAATAAATCTAAATAATATTTCTCTTATTAACTAAATTAATCCTATTTAAAACTAAATACTTACCTTTAAAATAAACCCTAATATAGCTACAATATAACTAATAATTATATTGTAGCTATCTTAGGATTTATTTTTATTTTACAGGCTACTTTCAATTTATTTTAACTAGGTAGAATAGCTAAAATAAAGAGAAATTAACCTGTAAAATAAAAACTAACCTAAGTTACAATTACACCTAACACTACACTATCATTAAATAAATTAATCCTATTTAAAACTAAATACTTACCTGTAAAATAAACCCTAATATAGCTACAATGTAATTAATAATTACATTGTAGCTATTTTAGGGGTTATATTTATTTTACAGGCAACTTTGTATTTATTTTAATTAGGTACAATAGCTATTAAATAGTTAATAACTATTTAATAACTACCTAGCTAAAAGAAATACAAAATTACAAGTAAAATAAATCCTAACCTAAGTTACAATTAAACCTAACACTACACTATCATTAAATAAATTAAATAAATTAAATACAAATACTTACAAATAAATACACTAAAGTACAAAAAATAAAAAAAAGAACTAAGTTAAAAAAAATAAAAAAATATTTTACAAACATTATAAAAATATTACAACAATTTTAAGCTAATTACACCTACTCTAAGCCCCCTAATAAAATAACAAAGCCCCCCAAAATATAAAAAATTCCCTACCCTATTCTACATTTAAAAGATACCAGCTCTATTACCTTATCAGCCCTTAAAAGGGCCTTTTGCGGGGCATGCCCCACAGAAAACAGCTCTTTTGCCTGTAAAATAAAAATACAACCCCCCCAACATTAAAACCCACCACCCACACACCCCTACTCTAACCCACCCAAACCCCCCTTAAAAAAACCTAACACTACCCCCCTGAAGATCTTCCTACCTTGAGTCGTCTTCACTCAGCCGAGCCGGGCAATGTCTTCATCCAAGCAGGGGCTGAAGAGGTCCATCATCCGGCTGTTCCGATCAGCCAATAGAATGCAAGCTCAATCGGATTGGCTGATTGGATCAGCCAATCCGATTGAACTTGAATCTGATTGGCTGATTCCATCAGCCAATCAGATTATTCCTACATTAATTCCGATTGGCTGATAGAATCCTATCAGCCAATTGGAATTTGAGGGACGCCATCTTGGATGACGTCATTTAAAGGAACCTTCATTCGTTGGAAGTTCGTCGTGGAGGAAGGATGTTCCGCGTCGGCGGGATGAAGATGGAGCCGGAAGAAAGAAGATTGAAGATGCCCCTTGATAGAAGACTTCAGCCGGATGGAAGACCTCTTCAGCCCCCGCTTGGATGAAGACTTCAGCCGGATGATGGACCTCTTCAGCCCCCGCTTGGATGAAGACTTCAGCCGGATGATGGACCTCTTCAGCCCCCGCTTGGATGAAAACTTCAGCCGGATGATGGACCTCTTCAGCCCCCGCTTGGATGAAGACTTCAGCCGGATGATGGACCTCTTCAGCCCCCGCTTGGATGAAGACATCGCCCGGATTGGATGAAGAATTCGGCTCAGCTGAGTGAAGACGACTCAAGGTAGGAAGATCTTCAGGGGGGTAGTGTTAGGTTTTTTTAAGGGGGTTTGGGTGGGTTATAGTAGGGGTGTGTGGGTGGTGGGTTTTAATGTTGGGGGGTTGTATTTTTATTTTACAGGCAAAAGAGCTGTTTTCTTTGGGGCATGCCCCGCAAAAGGCCCTTTTAAGGGCTGGTAAGGTAATAGAGCTGGTATCTTTTAAATGTAGAATAGGGTAGGGAATTTTTTTATTTTGGGGGGGGCTTTGTTATTTTATTAGGGGGCTTAGAGTAGGTGTAATTAGCTTAAAATTGTTGTAATATTTTTATAATGTTTGTAAATTGTTTTTTTATTTTTGTAACTTAGTTCTTTTTTTATTTTTTGTACTTTAGTTAGTGTATTTATTTGTAGGTATTTGTATTTAATTTATTTAATTTATTTAATGATAGTGTAGTGTTAGGTTTAATTGTAACTTAGGCTAGGATTTATTTTACTTGTAATTTTGTATTTCTTTTAGCTAGGTAGTTATTAAATAGTTATTAACTATTTAATAGCTATTGTACCTAGTTAAAATAAATACAAAGTTACCTGTAAAATAAATATAAACCCTAAAATAGCTACAATGTAATTATTAATTACATTGTAGCTATCTTACGGCTAGATTTAGAGTTGGGCGGTAGCCGTCAAAACCAGCGTTAGAGGCTCCTAACGCTGGTTTTTACAGCCTGCTGGTATTTGGAGTCAGTCAGGAAAGGGTCTAACGCTCACTTTCCAGCCGCGACTTTTCCATACCGCAGATCCACCTACGCCATTTGCGTATCCTATCTTTTCAATGGGATCTTTCTAACGCTGGTATTTAGAGTCGTGGCTGAAGTGAGCGTTAGAAATCTAACGACAAAACTCCAGCCCCTGAAAAAAAACAGGAGTTAAGAGCTTTCTGGGCTAACGCCGGTTTATAAAGCTCTTAACTACTGTGCTCTAAAGTACACTAACACCCATAAACTACCTATGTACCCCTAAACCGAGGTCCCCCCACACCGTCGCCACTCTATTAAATTTTTTTAACCCCTAATCTGCCGCTCTGTACACTGCCGCCACCTACATTATCCCTATGTACCCCTAATCTGCTGCCCCTAATACCGCCGACACCTACATAATATTTATTAACCCCTAATCTGCTGCCCCCAACGTCGCCGCCACCTACCTAGACTTATTAACCCCTAATCTGCCGACCGAACCGCACCACTACTATAATAAATGTATTAACCCCTAATCCGCCTCACTCCCGCCTCAATAACCCTATAATAAATAGTATTAACCCCTAATCTGCCCTCCCTAACATCGCCGACACCTAACTTCAAACATTAACCCCTAATCTGCCGACCGGAGCTCACCACTATTCTAATAAATTTTTTAACCCCTAAAGCTAAGTCTAACCCTAACACTAACACCCCCCTAAGTTAAATATAATTTTTATCTAACGAAATAAATTAACTCTTATTATATAAATTAATCCTATTTAAAGCTAAATACTTACCTGTAAAATAAATCCTAATATAGCTGCAATATAAATTATAATTATATTGTAGCTATTTTAGGATTAATAATTAGTTTACAGGCAACTTTGTAATTATTTTAACCAGGTACAATAGCTAAAATAGTTAAAATAATTACAAAATTACCTGTAAAATAAATCCTAAGCTAAGTTACAATTAAACCTAACACTACACTATCAATAAATTAATTAAATAAAATACCTACAATTATCTACAATTAAACCTAACACTACACTATCAATAAATTAAATACAATACCTACAAATAACTACAATTAAATAAACTAACTAAAGTACAAAAAAATAAAAAAGAACTAAGTTACAAAAAATAAAAAAATATTTACAAACATTAGAAAAATATTACAACAATTTTAAACTAATTACACCTACTCTAAGCCCCCTAATAAAATAACAAAGACCGCCAAAATAAAAAAATGCCCTACCCTATTCTAAATTAAAAAAGTTCAAAGCTCTTTTACCTTACCAGCCCTGAAAAGGGCCATTTGCGGGGCATGCCCCAAATAATTCAGCTGTTTTGCCTGTAAAAAACATACAATACCCCCCCCAACATTACAACCCACCACCCACATACCCCTAATCTAACCCAAACCCCCCTTAAAAAAAAAAACTAACACTAAGCCCATGAAGATCTTCCTACCTTATCTTCACCATGCCAGGTTCACAGATCGCTCCAGGCTCCGAAATCTTCATCCAAGCCCAAGCGGGGGCTGGCGATCCATAATCCGGCTGAAATCTTCTATCAAGCGGCGGCTGAAGAGGTCCAGAAGAGGCTCCAAAGTCTTCATCCTATCCGGGAAGAAGAGGAGATCCGGACCGGCAACCATCTTGATCCAAGCGGCATCTTCTATCTTCATCTGATGAGGAACGGCTCCATCTTGAAGACCTCCAGCGCGGATCAATCTTCTTCTTCCGACGTCCAACTGAAGAATGAAGGTTCCTTTAAGGGACGTCATCCAAGATGGCGTCCCTCGAATTCAGATTGGCTGATAGGATTCTATCAGCCAATCGGAATTAAGGTAGGAAAATTCTGATTGGCTGATGGAATCAGCCAATCAGAATCAAGTTCAATCCGATTGGCTGATCCAATCAGCCAATCAGATTGAGCTCGCATTCTATTGGCTGATCGGAACAGCCAATAGAATGCGAGCTCAATCTGATTGGCTGATTGGATCAGCCAATCGGATTGAACTTGATTCTGATTATGGATTATGGATCGCCAGCCCCCGTTTGGGCTTGGATGAAGATTTCGTAGCCTGGAGCGATTGGTGAACCTGGCATGGTGAAGATAAGGTAGGAAGATCTTCATGGGCTTAGTGTTAGGTTTATTTAAGGAGGGTTTGGGTTAGATTAGGGGTATGTGGGTGGTGGGTTGTAATGTTGGGGGGGGGGTATTGTATGTTTTTTTTTTACAGGCAAAACAGCTGAATTATTTGGGGCATGCCCTGCAAATGGCCCTTTTCAGGACTGGTAAGGTAAAAGAGCTTTGAACTTTTTAAATTTAGAATAGGGTAGGGCATTTTTTTATTTTGGGGGTCTTTGTTATTTTATTAGGGGGCTTAGAGTAGGTGTAATTAGTTTAAAATTGTTGTAATATTTTTCTAATGTTTGTAAAAAAAAAATTATTTTTTGTAACTTTAGTTAGTTTATTTAATTGTAGTTATTTGTAGGTATTTTATTTAATTAATTTATTGATAGTGTAGTGTTAGGTTTAATTGTAACTTAGGTTAGGATTTATTTTACAGGTAATTTTGTAATTATTTTAACTATTTTAGCTATTGTACCTGGTTAAAATAATTACAAAATTGCCTGTAAAATAAATATTAATCCTAAAATAGCTACAATATAATTATAATTTATATTGTAGCTATATTAGGATTTATTTTACAGGTAAGTATTTAGCTTTAAATAGGATTAATTTATATAATAAGAGTTAATTTATTTTGTTAGATAAAAATTATATTTAATTTAGGGGGGTGTTAGTGTTAGGGTTAGACTTAGCTTTAGGGGTTAAAATTTTTATTAGAATAGCGGTGAGCTCCGGTCGGCAGATTAGGGGTTAATGTTTGAAGTTAGGTGTCGGCGATGTTAGGGAGGGCAGATTAGGGGTTAATACTATTTATTATAGGGTTATTGAGGCGGGAGTGAGGCGGATTAGGGGTTAATACATTTATTATAGTAGCGGTGCGGTTCGGTCGGCAGATTAGGGGTTAATAAGTGTAGGTAGGTGGAGGCGACGTTGTGGGGGGCAGATTAGGGGTTAATAAATATAATATAGGGGTCGGCGGTGTTAGGGGCAGCAGATTAGGGGTACATAGGTATAATGTAGGTAGCGGCGGTGTACGGAGCGGCAGATTAGGGGTTAATAATAATATGCAGGGGTCAGCGATAGCAGGGGTGGCAGATTAGGGGTTAATACATATAATATAGGGGTCGGCGGTGTTAGGGGCAGCAGATTAGGGATTCATAGGTATAATGTAGGTAGCGGCGGTGTACGGAGCGGCAGATTAGGGGTTAAAAAAATATGCAGGGGTCAGCGATAGCAGGGGCGGCAGATTAGAGGTTAATAAGTGTAAGGTTAGGGGTGTTTAGACTCGGGGTACATGTTAGAGTGTTAGGTGCAGACGTAGGAAGTGTTTCCCCATAGAAAACAATGGGGCTGCGTTAGGAGCTGAACACTGCTTTTTTGCAGGTGTTAGGTTTTTTTTCAGCTCAAATGGCCCCATTGTTTTCTATGGGGGAATCGTGCACGAGCACGTTTTTTAAGCTGGCCGCGTCCGTAAGCACCGCTGGTATCGAGCGTTGCAGTGGTGGTAAAATTGCTCTACGCTCCCTTTTTGGAGCCTAACGCAGCCATTCTGTGAACTCTAAATACCAGCGGTATTTAAAAGGTGCGGGGGGAAAAAAGCATGCGTAGCTAACGCACCCCTTTGGCCGCAGAACTCTAAATCTAGCTGTTAGGGTTTATTCTACAGGTAAGTATTTAGTTTTAAATAGGATTCATTTATTTAATGATAGTGTAGTGTTAGGTGTAATTGTAACTTAGGTTAGTTTTTATTTTATAGGTAAATTTCTCTTTATTTTAGCTAGGTATCTATTAAATAGTTAATAACTATTTAATAGCTATTCTACCTAGTTAAAATAAATTGAAAGTAGCCTGTAAAATAAAAATAAATCCTAAAATAGCTACAATGTAACTATTAGTTATATTGTAGCTAGTTTAGGGTTTATTTTACAGGTAAGTATTTAGCTTTAAATATGAATAATTTAGTTAATAAGAGTTAATTTATTTAGTTAGATTTAAATTAGATTTAATTTAGGGGGGTGTTAGGGTTAGGGTTAGACTTAGCTTTAGGGGTTAATAATTTTATTATAGGTTGCGGCGGTATAGGGGGGGCAGGATACACAGACCAGATGTGTAATTAACGGTATGAGGTCAGTTGCATTCAATAAATATTGTGCTGTAAGGGTGAAAATTTAAAGGACCACTAAACACAATAGAATTTTATAATTAACAAATAAATAACAAGAAAAGATCATGCAAAAACATTTAGGGCTAGATTACAAGTGGAGCGCTAAATTATTATTATTACAATATATATTATATATATATTGTACAATATATTATTACAAGTTCGCGGTAGCAATTAGCGCTTATAAAATTAACCAGAGATCAGATCTCTGGTTAATTTTTTAAATCTGCACTAAAAATACTGTATAGTGTATAGTATTAAAGAATAAATATAGCAGCATATTTACTTTTTAATAAAATAACTGCACTAGGTAGTATTTTGGGGGTATTTTGGAGATAAAGTTGGTGGGAGTGGGGTGTTAGACAAAAACGACACTGAAAAGTGCCTTTATATTGCGGCCTATGGGAACTGTGTGTTCCATATAAATATATATGTATATGCTTATATACTGTATGTATATATTTATTTGTTTATATGTGTATATACATATATATTTACAAATGCTGCAATCGCTGCGCTGCTATCCCCCTTTGCTGCACTTATGTTCTGATGCCGTCTCTGTGTATGGAAGCGTGCTCTTGTAAGAAAATTGCTGACGCTCGTATTCGCATTGCTGACAATTTGTAATACCAGCGCACTTTAGAGTGCACTGGTTTTACACAGTGGAGCGCAAATGTTACTTTCATGAAAGCAATATTTAGCGCTCCACTTGTAATCCCTTAGTTTGAATTTGAAATGAGCAGTTGATTCTTTCTGACACATTTTAATTAGTTACAACTATCAACTTTCTTCCCACTGCATCATGTGATAGCAATCAACCAATCACAGAATGCATATACATATATACTGTGAATTCTTGCACATGCTCAGTAGGAGCTGGTACCACATATAGTGTGCAAAGAAAAAGACTGAATTGGAAAGTTATATAAAATTGTGGGCTCTATCTGAATCATGAAAGTTTTGTTTTTACTTTAGTTTTCCTTTAATTGTAACAGGAAATCTGATTTCTTAACTTTTTAAAATATTTTTATTTTTCAAGCATTTATTGTGCACTAGAACTGTATAGTTACAGGGCACAACGGTATAGTTACAGGGCACAATGGTATAGTTACAGGGCACAACGGTATAGTTACAGGGCACAACGGTATAGTTACAGGGCACAATGGTATAGTTACAGGGCACAACGGTATAGTTACAGGGCACAACGGTATAGTTACAGGGCACAACGGTATAGTTACAGGGCACAACGGTATAGTTACAGGGCACAATGGTATAGTTACAGGGCACAACGGTATAGTTACAGGGCACAACGGTATAGTTACAGGGCACAATGGTATAGTTACAGGGCACAACGGTATAGTTACAGGGCACAACGGTATAGTTACAGAGCACAACGGTATAGTTACAGGGCACAATGGTATAGTTACAGGGCACAATGGTATAGTTACAGGGCACAACGGTATAGTTACAGGGCACAACGGTATAGTTACAGGGCACATCGGTATAGTTACAGGGCACAATGGTATAGTTACAGCGCACAACGGTATAGTTACAGGGCACAATAGTATAGTTACAGGGCACAACGGTATAGTTACAGGGCACAACTGTATAGTTACAGGGCACAATGGTATAGTTACAGGGCACAACGGTATAGTTACAGGGCACAATGGTATAGTTACAGGGCACAACGGTATAGTTACAGGGCACAATGGCATAGTTACAGGGCACAACGGTATAGTTACAGGGCACAACGGTATAGTTACAGGGCACAACGGTATAGTTACAGGGCACAATGGTATAGTTACAGGGCACAACGGTATAGTTACAGGGCACAACGGTATAGTTACAGGGCACAATGGTATAGTTACAGGGCACAACGGTATAGTTACAGGGCACAACGGTATAGTTACAGAGCACAACGGTATAGTTACAGGGCACAATGGTATAGTTACAGGGCACAATGGTATAGTTACAGGGCACAACGGTATAGTTACAGGGCACAACGGTATAGTTACATGGCACATCGGTATAGTTACAGGGCACAATGGTATAGTTACAGCGCACAACGGTATAGTTACAGGGCACAATAGTATAGTTACAGGGCACAACGGTATAGTTACAGGGCACAACGGTATAGTATAGATACAGGGCACAACGGTATAGTTACAGGGCACAACGGTATAGTTACAGGGCACAACGGTATAGTTACAGGGCACAACGGTATAGTATAGATACAGGGCACAATGGTATAGTTACAGGGCACAACGGTATAGTTACAGGGCACAACGGTATAGTTACAGAGCACAATGGTATAGTTACAGGGCACAACGGTATAGTTACAGGGCACAATGGTATAGTTACAGGGCACAACGGTATAGTTACAGGGCACAATGGTATAGTTACAGGGCACAACGGTATAGTTACAACGGTATAGTTACAGGGCACAAAGGTATAGTTACAGGGCACAACGGTATAGTTACAGGGCACAATGGTATAGTTACAGGGCACAACGGTATAGTTACAGGGCACAACGGTATAGTTACAGGGCACAATGGTATAGTTACAGGGCACAACGGTATAGTTACAGGGCACAAAGGTATAGTTACAGGGCACAACGGTATAGTTACAGGGCACAACGGTATAGTTATAGGGCACAATGGTATAGTTACAGGGCACAACGGTATAGTTACAGGGCACAAAGGTATAGTTACAGGGCACAATGGTATAGTTACAGGGCACAACGGTATAGTTACAGGGCACAAAGGTATAGTTACAGGGCACAATGGTATAGTTACAGGGCACAACGGTATAGTTACAGGGCACAACGGTATAGTTACAGGGCACAATGGTATAGTTACAGGGCACAAAGGTATAGTTACAGGGCACAACGGTATAGTTACAGGGCACAATGGTATAGTTACAGGGCACATCGGTATAGTTACAGGGCACAACGGTATAGTTACAGGGCACAATGGTATAGTTACAGGGCACAACGGTATAGTTACAGGGCACATCGGTATAGTTACAGGGCACAACGGTATAGTTACAGGGCACAAAGGTATAGTTACAGGGCACAACGGTATAGTTACAGGGCACAAAGGTATAGTTACAGGGCACAACGGTATAGTTACAGGGCACAATGGCATAGTTACAGGGCACAATGGTATAGTTACAGGGCACAACGGTATAGTTACAGGGCACAACGGTATAGTTACAGGGCATAACGGTATAGTTACAGGGCACAACGGTATAGTTACAGGGCACAACGGTATAGTTACAGGGCACAACGGTATAGTTACAGGGCACAACGGTATAGTTACAGGGCACAAAGGTATAGTTACAGGGCACAACGGTATAGTTACAGGGCACAATGGTATAGTTACAGGGCACAACGGTATAGTTACAGGGCACAATGGTATAGTTACAGGGCACATCGGTATAGTTACAGGGCACAACGGTATAGTTACAGGGCTCAACGGTATAGTTACAGGGCACAAAGGTATAGTTACAGGGCACAACGGTATAGTTACAGGGCACAAAGGTATAGTTACAGGGCACAACGGTATAGTTACAGGGCACAATGGCATAGTTACAGGGCACAATGGTATAGTTACAGGGCACAACGGTATAGTTACAGGGCACAACGGTATAGTTACAGGGCACAACGGTATAGTTACAGGGCATAACGGTATAGTTACAGGGCACAACGGTATAGTTACAGGGCACAACGGTATAGTTACAGGGCACAATGGTATAGTTACAGGGCACAACGGTATAGTTACAGGGCACAACGGTATAGTTACAGGGCACAATGGTATAGTTACAGGGCACAATGGTATAGTTACAGGGCACAGCGGTATAGTTACAGGGCACAACGGTATAGTTACAGGGCACAATGGTATAGTTACAGGGCACAACGGTATAGTTACAGGGCACAACGGTATAGTTACAGGGCACAATGGTATAGTTACAGGGCACAAAGGTATAGTTACAGGGCACAACGGTATAGTTACAGGGCACAACGGTATAGTTACAAGGCACAATGGTATAGTTACAGGGCACAACGGTATAGTTACAGGGCACAACAGTATAGTTACAGGGCACAACGGTATAGTTACAGGGCACAACGGTATAGTTACAGGGCACATCGGTATAGTTACAGGGCACAACGGTATAGTTACAGGGCACAAAGGTATAGTTACAGGGCACAACGGTATAGTTACAGGGCACAAAGGTATAGTTACAGGGCACAACGGTATAGTTACAGGGCACAATGGTATAGTTACAGGGCACAATGGCATAGTTACATGGCACAATGGTATAGTTACAGGGCACAACGGTATAGTTACAGGGCACAATGGTATAGTTACAGGGCACAACGGTATAGTTACAGGGCACAATGGTATAGTTACAGGGCACAACGGTATAGTTACAGGGCACAACGGTATAGTTACAGGGCACAATGGTATAGTTACAGGGCACAAAGGTATAGTTACAGGGCACAATGGTATAGTTACAGGGCACAACGGTATAGTTACAGGGCACAATGGTATAGTTACAGGGCACAACGGTATAGTTACAGGGCACAATGGTATAGTTACAGGGCACAACTTTATAGTTACAGGGCACAATAGTATAGTTACAGGGCACAATAGTATAGTTACAGGGCACAACGGTATAGTTACAGGGCACAACGGTATAGTTACAGGGCACAATGGTATAGTTACAGGGCACAACGGTATAGTTACAGGGCACAATGGTATAGTTACAGGGCACAACGGTATAGTTACAGGGCACAAAGGTATAGTTACAGGGCACAACGGTATAGTTACAGGGCACAACGGTATAGTTACAGGGCACAATGGTATAGTTACAGGGCACAACGGTATAGTTACAGGGCACAATGGTATAGTTACAGGGCACAATGGTATAGTTACAGGGCACAACGGTATAGTTACAGGGCACAACGGTATAGTTACAGGGCACAATTGTATAGTTACAGGGCACAACGGTATAGTTACAGGGCACAATAGTATAGTTACAGGGCACAATGGTATAGTTACAGGGCACAACGGTATAGTTACAGGGCACAATGGTATAGTTACAGGGCACAACAGTATAGTTACAGGGCACAATGGTATAGTTACAGGGCACAACGGTATAGTTACAGGGCACAACGGTATAGTTACAGGGCACAATGGTATAGTTACAGGGCACAACGGTATAGTTACAGAGCACAATGGTATAGTTACAGGGCACAACAGTATAGTTACAGGGCACAACGGTATCGTTATAGGGCACAACGGTATAGTTACAGGGCACAATGGTATAGTTACAGGGCACAACGGTATAGTTACAGGGTACAATGGTATAGTTACAGGGCACAACGGTATAGTTACAGGGCACAATGGTATAGTTACAGGGCACAACGGTATAGTTACAGGGCACAATGGTATACAGGTGACCCTCGTTTTACAACGGTTCAATTTACACCGTTTCAGAATAACAACCTTTTTTTCCAGTCATGTGACTGCTATTGAAAAGCATTGAGAAGCAGTGCATTTATTAAAATAGCCAGTAGGTGGAGCTGTCCGCTTGTGTTGCAGTAAAGCCAAGCAAGCTGAAATGAATCCGTTTAACCAGACCTGAGCTATCGAGCAGATTTCAAAGGAACAAGATCTTCCTGTCTATAACTCAGTCCAGATTGGAATGCATAGAAAGAACTGTTTGCAGAGAAATGCAAGTGAAGTCTGTGTTGTGTGATTATTTTATTCGGTTTATAATGCTGTTTAGCAAATGTTTTTGTTCATTTAACTTAGTTTAATTATATATTCTGTGTTGTGTGAATATTTTATTAGGTTTATAATGCTGTTTAGTATTTAAAGTCTTAATTTCAAAGCTTTTAAAATAATGTATTAGGTGTTACTTATGACAATTTTGAGAGGGGCCTGGAACCTATCTCCCTCACTTCCCCTTGACTTACATTATAAACTGGGTTTCAATTTACAACGGTTTCGATTTACAACCATTCCTTCTGGAACCTAACCCCGGCGTAAACTGAGGGCTACCTGTAGTTACAGGGCACAATGGTATAGTTACAGGGCACAATGGTATAGTTACAGGGCACAACGGTATAGTTACAGGGCACAACGGTATAGTTACAGGGCATAGCGGTATAGTTACAGGGCACAACGGTATAGTTACAGGGCACAACGGTATAGTTACAGGGCACAACGGTATAGTTACAGGGCACAACGGTATAGTTACAGGGCACAATGGTATAGTTACAGGGCACAACGGTATAGTTACAGGGCCCAACGGTATAGTTACAGGGCACAACGGTATAGTTACAGGGCACAAAGGGGCTAAATATCAGGGATATGAAACAGCTAAATCAAAGTAAAGTAAAGAGACAGATTTTTTTTTTAAACAGCAAACTGTCCACTTACTTTTTTTTTTTGGTAAATGAGCAGATTGATACAAATTTAAGTTCTACTGTCTCACGATGTTTGCAGAAAAAGTTTTGTACTGAGCATGGACAAAGCCTGACCAGCTAGAGCAGATATCTCCTAGCAACAATTAAAAGTAAAGGCTATTCCATTGCCATCCTGTAGAGACCTCAGCCTCCTTGTGGGACAGTGACAAGAAGTAATGGACCCTTCACAAATGTAGTTACAAAAATAAATAAAATACTTTTAAAATTCTGAATAATACAAATTGTAATGATTTCTATTGAGTATAATCTGCTGCTTAGTGCTTTTTTATTACACCAATGAGACAGGCTGTTTGTTTATATTATATAAGTATTGAGCAGTAAACAAAGATGGCTGTTACATTACCAGGCCAGCGGCTCTAAGCTTCACACACGCTCAACCGTCAGGATAGTGCGTATCATGGAGGCTAAAGAAGCTCAAATACAGCTTCAGTTTTATGAGCTTAAGTGGAATATAGAGGAGCATAGGGTAAAATTATCATTAATAATTTGCAAATCCTCACCCAGAATCCTCTGCTGCAGTAGAAAAGTTGTTTGCTGAGGTTTTGCTATACAATAAGCTCAATGCTAAATGAGATGTTGGTGCAAATGTTATCATGAACAGTACCAATTCCTTCACCAATTACAATAATTACATTTTATAAAGCACTCATTTATGTTACAGTTATGTTATACTCCCTGGAAAACTCACATCCCATTTGTTTCATCAGATGCTACTTGGAGGTGTCAAGAGAACAAAGTGCACATTTTTACAACCAGAGATGTCAGATTACAGAAGTTCTCATTGCGGCTTCCTTTGTGCTTATTGGTAGGAAATAAACCTCACTTCACACACACTTACCATGCAGCAAACTGTACTAAATACCCATAGGCAAATGCTTAGTATCCTGATACATGCTGGAATTTATCATTTTGGGCTACATTACGAGTGGAGGGCAAAACTGCGCTTTAAACCCAAATTTTATCTTTCATGATTCAGATAGAGAATGCAGTTTGAAGCAACTTTCAAATTTATTCCTATTATCAATTTTTCTTCATTCTCTTGCTATCTTTTTTTTAAAAGCAAGATTGTAAATTTAGAAGCTGGCCCATTTTTGGTTCACAACCTGGGTTGTTCTTGCTGATTGGTGGATAAATGCTATCCAGAGGGCTGAACCAAACATTTGCTAGCTCCTTAGCTCAGATAATAAATAAAGTCATATTGATACAGGCTATGTATTAGACCTACTAACCAGAGATATATCAGGTACACTAAAGGGAAACCCGTGTGGCAAACAATTCCTGGCAATAATCTGTAACAAGGTAAGGATAAACTTTCCAATACACAGGTAGAGATAAACTTTCCCGAAAATACTCACAAGACAGTCACTAATTATGCCAAAATGGTGACCAGAGTAACAAATCAACTGTAATTTGACAGCGTGTTCAATGCTGTGTCTATGGCTTGACAGCGTATTCAAAGTTGTATTTGCTGTGTTAGTTTACACATGTGAGTCATAACTCAAACAGTTAATAAGGTTGGTGGCCTCACTTTAATGTGGCAATGGGGGTCAGACGACTAAAGCGGTCCAAGGCGCTCTCTTTACCTTCTCCGGGGGCCTGTAAAACAGCCGTCACACCGCTTGTCTTGGTTCCTCCCTCCCACTCTAGGTGAGCATGTAGCTGGGTAGCGTCACTGGTCACATGGCATAACAGATTGCAGGGTTGCCGTATCACTGATACCTGGTCTCGGATTTCCTTGTAGTTGCTCCAATGGGGATTCAGAGTCGGTCCGGTAAGGGTAAATGCATACAAAAAAAGGTCCGTAATCCCTCAAAGTAGTAATAATAATAAATGCTTTATTCAATCCAAAAAAGTTAAAAGCACTATTAACATGTACAGGTGATAAAAATGCCTAATATACAAGCTTACGCATTTCAGGCTTTTTAAAGATAACAAGAAAACGAAAAAAAAATTGATAATAGGAGTAAATTAGAAAGTTGCTTAAAGTTGCATGCTCTATCTGTATCATAAACGAAAAAATGTGGGTTTATTATCCCTTTAAGTTCAATTCAAAGAGCAAATTTGGCTCTTTACTAGCGCACGTTAAATTAGCGCTCCACTTGTAATCTAGCCCTAAATATTTTAGTGCATTTAAATAACTGAACCTTAGGTCTTGTAATAAATTTCCAGGGTATCTATTCCAATCCGTTTTCTACTTGCTGCACAGAATGTCTCTTATTTGTCACTGGGAGTTTTCCTCTGTGTCACTTTGCACTGAGAGAACTGGGCAGAAGAATTCCAGTACAATAGCAAATACTTTCAAGCAGATTTCTTCATCTTTTTTTACCTTTCCAATTGAATAGACGTCTTGTAGCCAGCTTTGGCTCAGTTAACATATTAATATTTTTATTTATCCCATTCAGGACAGGGGCAAATGTTACGGATCGAACAAAGTCCTGATGTAAACATTAAAGGGACATAAAACCCAAACTTTTTTATTTCATGATTCAGATAGAACAACATTTTTTAAACAACTTTCCAATTTACTTCTGTTCGTTTTCTTGTTATCCTTTGTTGAAAAGCAGGGAGTTTAGTTCAGGAGTGTGCACGTGTCTTCAGTGTTATATGGCAGCAGTTTTACAACAATGCTATACATTAGCAGGAGCACTAGATGGCAGCAGTTTTACAACAATGCTATACATTAGCAGGAGCACTAGATGGCAGCAGTTTTATAACAATGTTACACATTAGCAAGAGCACTAGATGGCAGCAGTTTTATAACAATGTTATACATTAGCAAGAGCACTAGATGGCAGCAGTTTTACAACAATGTTATACATTAGCTAGAGCACTAGATGGCAGCAGTTTTATAACAATGTTACACATTAGCAAGAGCACTAGATGGCAGCAGTTTTATAACAATGTTATACATTAGCAAGAGCACTAGATGGCAGCAGTTTTACAACAATGTTATACATTAGCAAGAGCACTAGATGGCAGCAGTTTTATAACAATGTTACACATTAGCAAGAGCACTAGATGGCAGCAGTTTTATAACAATGTTATACATTAGCAAGAGCACTAGATGGCAGCAGTTTTATAACAATGATATACATTAGCTAGAGCACGAGATGGCAGCAGTTTTATAACAATGTTATACATTAGCAAGAGCACTAGATGGCAGCAGTTTTATAACAATGATATACATTAGCTAGAGCACTAGATGGCAGCAGTTTTATAATAATGTTATACATTAGCTAGAGCACTAGATGGCAGCAGTTTTATAACAATGTTATACATTAGCAAGAGCACTAGATGGCAGCAGTTTTATAACAATGATATACATTAGCAGGATCACTAGATGGCAGCAGTTTTATAACAATGTTATACATTAGCATGAGCACTAGATGGCAGCAGTTTTATAATAATGTTATACATTAGCAGGAGCACTAGATGGCAGCAGTTTTATAACAATGCTATACATTAGCAGGAGCACTAGATGGCAGCAGTTTTATAATAATGGTATACATTAGCAGGAGCACTAGATGGCAGCAGTTTTACAACAATGCTATACATTAGCAAGAGCACTAGATGGCAGCAGTTTTATAACAATGCTATACATTAGCAGGAGCACTAGATGGCAGCAGTTTTACAACAATGCTATACATTAGCAGGAGCACTAGATGGCAGCAGTTTTACAACAATGCTATACATTAGCAGGAGCACTAGATGGCAGCAGTTTTACAACAATGCTATACATTAGCTAGAGAACTAGATGGCAGCAGTTTTACAACAATGCTATACATTAGCAGGAGCACTAGATGGCAGCAGTTTTACAACAATGCTATACATTAGCAGGAGCACTAGATGGCAGCAGTTTTACAACAATGCTATACATTAGCAGGAGCACTAGATGGCAGCACTATTTCCTGTCATGTAGTCCCCCAGACGTGCACACTACTGATCTAGCGTTAAAGCCTGGTGCTTTTAGGACAAAATGGAATATCCTAACAGCGTCTAGGGGTTATTTGAAGAACAACCAACAGATTCCACAGTGCTATAAACATAGGTGAAATATGAGACTTTCTGGGGAGGGGGCAGTGGAAAAATGATAATTGCCAGATTTAAAGGGGCAGGGAAACCAAAAAAAATATTTTGTGATTGAAACAGAGCATACAATGTAATAAAGTTTTCAATTTACTTCTATTATCTCCAGTCTTGTGCACACTCCTACAACTTCCTGTCTGCTTTTTAACAAAGGATACCAAGAGAACTAAGTAAATTTAATAATCAAAGTAAGTCATCATTTTTTTTCTATTTCATCAGTTTGCCTCATTTTTACTGATTTTTTTTACTGAATTTTAAAAGGGACGTGAACCACTTTGTGATTGCAATTATGCATATGAAAGCAACTTTGTATTCTATTTTTGCTATTTATTTTGTTACATTTTCCTGTACTTAAGCATAAAAATTCACAATGCTAACCCTGCTACAAATTTGTCCCTAATGACCTCGGCAGAGATGATAAAAAATATTTGCCAACACAATGACAGAGGCTAGTCTTGTCTATTTGATTTCTCTGTATAAGGTAAATGGTAAACAATTGCATCAACCAAGATGTTTATACATCGAAAAATGTTTACACTCACCTGGTAGGCTAACTTTTCTTGTAAATACAAGGTGTATTGTAGTTTTAGTGACACGCGTTGTGTAATGTTGCTTATATGGTATTTATGTCTTAGCTCATAAAATCATAACTTCTATATCTATGTATCAAATAGACCATTGCAAATTTACAATAAAATAACAAATTGTTTTTCTTTATTCAGTGACCATATGCTGTATCAGGCCTCCCAAAATGTAAAATATTTAACCCAGGACCCAATGAGCCGAGTATTAGTGATCCATGAACAAGACAGAAAGACCCATGGTTAGGTCTGAGTGACCCAATTGTAGCGCTTAGGGGCCTAGGCAGACTCAGGGTGATCAATGGGACAGGGTTTGTGTCTAGGTAGAGTTGGGCAATTGTTTACAAATAGCCCATTTAGCTTTATTTTGTCACTTGAAATAGCTGCATTTACCCACTGAAACTACCATTTATGGAGCAATATTCCTTATGCTACATGAACAAGAAGCAGCAGCAGAAATTAACCTCAAGATGGGAAGAGTCAAGACAAGGAAAGGGGGTTCCTGCTGCAGCTTTGAATGCAGTGAACGCTTGTCAGCTGTTTCCATTTAAGACACAAAAACACTACAGTAGGTACAGAACAAGCATAAATTAACTGATCTGCAAGTGATCGTATTACAAAATGTAAAATTATGAGTTTGCAATAAAAGCAGAGCCCCCCTGGTCCTACCAGATTAACAGCGCTGCTTGTGACAAAGTATCCATCAGAAGGACATTGACAGTATTACATCATCACTTGTATTCTTGGTCATTCAAGTGACAAGCGCCTCTCTGCTCCTTTGGTTTGGTTTCACTTAACAATTTCATGGAGGTCAAACTGTATATAACCATATCCTCGATCAGTGTTTACTGTCATTGTCACAGCTCTTCTCCAGCTGCTGTTTAAAAAGGCACACGGGGGTCTCACGTGCACTACTAGGGTTTGTTTTAAATGTGCACCATCAGCAGAGGCTGCTTTATACATCACACACAGAGGTTGCTTATACATCACACACAGAGGTTGCTTATACACCACCCACAGAGGTTATTTATACATCACACACAGTGGTTGTTTATACACCACACACAGAGGTTGTTTCTACATCACACACAGAGGTTGCTTATACATTAGACACAGAGGTTGTTTATACACCACACACAGGGGATACTTATACATTACACACAGAGGTTGTTTATATACCACACACAGGGTTACTTATACATCACACACAGAGTTTGCTTATACATCACACACAGAGGTTGTTTATACATCACACGCAGAGGTTGCTTATACATTACACACAGAGGTTGTTTATACACCACACACAGGGGTTACTTATACATCATACACAGAGGTTGCTTATACATCACACACAGAGGTTGCTTATACATCACACACAGAGGTTGCTTATACATCACACACAGAGGCTGCTTATACATCACACACAGGGTTTCTTTATTACTGTTTGCTCTGTCTTAACCATGAAAGAAAAATGTTGTGTTTTATGTCCTTTATAAATAACATAAAGCTCCATACAAGGCCAGATTACAAGTGGAGCGGTATTTATTTTTTGCGCACGTCGAGTAGTGTTCGTATTACCAGTTGAAAGTAGAAGTTTTTGCTCACGCACTAACCCGATGTGGGCAAAAAGCCGAAGTTAGAATATTGCAACTGCTATAACCTATTCCCCCATAGAAGTCAAAGCAACAAAAAAACTAACACCCTACTTGTGCGCAAACCCAATCGCATATTCTCAAGTGAGCTAACCGACATGATAATATAAATATTTCACATTCCAATGTTCTTCACATAGAAGAATCAGTTCTAGTTATTCATAAATTCATATTTCTCTTTATTTTTTTTTTGGTTTTGAAAAAGCTTTATTGAGGATGAAGTAAGCAATATAAACAGATTGTTGGAATCATACAAACAAGGAAATCAGTATGAATGAGACCGTCTAGAGGAAGGTCACGTTACAAAGTTTTTTTCTGAGGAACAATGCATAACAACGAAATACAGAGAACAAAAACAACATAAGATAAACATTGTGCGATATTGTTCTCGCAGGCCCGCAGGGAGGCATAAAAGTGTCAGCTATAGAGGAAATTAAATGTGTAATAGGCAATAACAAGTAAGGCAATCCACCGATTAGCTGACTCCCAGCCTATCTAATGCTATTAAATTTGCAAGCTAATGAACCAGTGGCTAAGGAGTTGTATATACATTTGGTCTGAAGTGTTTGTGGGTGTAAGGCTGTGTCCTGAGGGAGGTGGCGTATGGTCATGTTGGTTGCTATACTTGATTCAGAAATTCTTTCCAAAGGAAGCAAATGGAGTGATAATCATTTTTATGTTTACTTTGTGTGTAATGGTACTTTTCCAGCTGGAGAGATTGGGAGGTTATTTCCCTCCATGTATTAACTGACGGGAGGAGCGGTGACTTCCAATTTTTCGATATAAGTCTTTTTGCCGAGTTGACCATAATGGTCAGTAATGTGAGTCTCAATTTACATTTAATCTTAGTGAAGTTGTTGAAAAGGAAAAAACAGATGTTTAGGTCTAGTGTCATTGAGAGTGCCTTTTCTATTTCGGTCTTGATCATTAACCAGTAAGATTGAGCGATAGGGCAGGTCCACCAAATATGATTGGGGGTGCCTTCCGTATCACAACCTCTCCAGCAGGTTGGGGAGGACCTGGGGAAGATTGTGTGCAGGCGGGATGGTGTGTAATACCATCTGCATAAAATTTTGACATTCATCTCTAGTGTGTATATAGAGGATGAGGATTTGGTCATGGAGGAGAAGATATGTTGCCATGTTTTTTGAGTCTGGTGTGTGCTGAACTCTTTTTCCCACTTATCTACATAGGAAGGAAGTGAGTTAGTGTATGGGTGCATGAGTATTTGATATGAGGTCGATAAAGTGTCCTGGAAACAAATACTTTTGAAATTAGTTAAGTTGCGTGTAAGTTGGATTTTGTGTGGGTTTCTCATGAGGAAGTCTGACATCTAAATGTAACGAAAGAAACCAGTTACATATTTCTCTTTAAATCTGATGGTATTTTGGTACAATATATATATACTAGTGCTAAAGCCCGTTCACATGAGCCATTTTTTGCAGTACAGCGGTCCCACCTCTTGCGCTCTCTCCCTCCCCCTCTCTTTTGCTCTCTCTCTCCCCCTCTCTTTGGAGCTCTCTCTCCCCCTCTCTTTTGAGCTCTCTCTCTCCCCCCTCTCTTTTGCGCTCTCTCTCTCCCTCCTTCTCTTTGCGCTCTCTCTCTCCCCCCTCTCTTTTGCGCTCTCTCTCTCCCCCTCTCTTTTGCGCTCTCTCTCCCCCCCTCTCTTTGCGCTCTCTCTCCCCCTCTCTTTTGCTCTCTCTCCCCCTCTCTTTTGCTCTCTCTCTCCCCCTTTCTTTTGCGCTCTCTCTCTCCCATCTCTTTTGCGCTCTCTCTCTCCCCCTCTCTTTTGAGCTCTCCTCTCTCCCCCATCTCTTTTTGCGCTCTCTCTCTCCCCCTCTCTTTTGAGCTCTCTCCCACCCTCTCTCTCCCCCTCTCCTCTGTCTCCCCTCCTCTCTCTCTCTCTCCCCCTCTCTCTCTCTCCCCCCTCTCTCTCTCTCTCTCCCCCCTCTCTTTTGCGCTCTTTCTCTCCCCCTCTCTTTTGCACTCTCTCCCCCTCTCTTTTGCGCTCTCTCCCCCCCTCTCTTTTGCGCTCTCTCCCCACCTCTCTTTTGTGCTCTCTCCCTCCCTCTCTTTTGCTCTCTCTCTCCCCCCTCTCTTTTGTGCTCTCTCTCCCCTCTCTTTGCGCTCTCTCTCTCCCCCTCTCTTTTGCGCTCTATCCCCCCCTCTCTTCGCACTCTCTCCCCCCCTCTTTTCCTCTCCTCTCTCTCCCCCATCTCTTTTGAGCTCTCTCTCTCCTCTCTTTTGAAGCTCTCTCTCTCCCCCTCTCTTTTGCGCTCTCTCTCTCCCCCTCTCTTTGCGCTCTCTCTCCCCCCCCTCTCTTTTGCGCTCTCTCCCCCCTCTCTTCGCGCTCTCCCCCCCTCTTTTGCTCTCTCTCTTTCTCTCCCATCTCTTTTGCGCTCTCTCTCCCCCTCTCTTTTGAGCTCTCGCTCCCCCCTCTCTCTGCGCCCCCCTCTCTCTCCCCCCTCTCCTCTCTCTCTCTCCCCCTCCTCTCTCTCTCCCCCCCCCTCCTCTCTCTCTCTCTCCCCCCCCTCCTCTCTCTCTCTCTCTACCCCTCCTCTCTCTCTCCCCCCCTCCTCTCTCTTTCTCTCCCATCTCTTTTGCGCTCTCTCTCCCCCTCTCTTTTGAGCTCTCGCTCCCCCCTCTCTCTGCGCCCCCTCTCTCTCCCCCCTCTCCTCTCTCTCTCTCCCCCCTCCTCTCTCTCTCCCCCCCCTCCTCTCTCTCTCTCTCCCCCCCCCTCCTCTCTCTCTCTCTCTACCCCTCCTCTCTCTCTCTCCCCCCCTCCTCTCTCTCTCCCACCCTCCTCTCTCTCTCCCACCCACCTCTCTCTCTCTCCCCCCCTCCTCTCTCTCTCTCTCTCTCTCTCTCTCTCTCTCTCTCTCCCCCCCTCCTCTCTCTCTCCCCCCCTCCTCTCTCTCTCTCCCCCCTCCTCTCTCTCCCCCTCTCTTTTGAGCTCTCTCTCTCTCCTCCATCTCTTTTGCGCTCTCTCTCTCCCCCCTCTCTTTTGCGCTCTCTCTCTCCCCTCTCTTTTGCGCTCTCTCTCCCCCCCTCTCTTTTTGCGCTCTCTCTCCCCCTCTCTTTTGCTCTCTCTCCCCCCTCTCTTTTGCTCTCTCTCTCCCCCTTTCTTTTGCGCTCTCTCTCTCCCATCTCTTTTGCGCTCTCTCTCACCCCTCTCTTTTGAGCTCTCTCTCTCCCCCATCTCTTTTGCGCTCTCTCTCCCCCTCCTCTTTTGAGCTCTCTCCCACCCTCTCTCTCCCCCTCTCCTCTGTCTCCCCTCCTCTCTCTCTCTCTCTCTCTCTCTCTCTCTCCCCCTCCTCTCTCCCTCTCTTTTGTGCTCTCTCGTCTCTCTCCTCCCCCCTCTCTTTTGCGCTCTTTCTCTCCCCCTCTCTTTTGCACTCTCTCCCCCCTCTCTTTGCGCCTCTCTCCCCCCTCTCTTTTGCGCTCTTCTCCCCACCTCTCTTTTGTGCTCTCTCCCTCCCTCTCTTTTGCTCTCTCTCTCCCCCCTCTCTTTTGTGCTCTCTCTCCCCTCTCTTTTGCGCTCTCTCTCTCGCCCCTCTCTTTTGCGCTCTATCCCCCTCTCTTCGCACTCTCTCCCCCCCTCTTTTGCTCTCTCTCTCTCCCCCATCTCTTTTGAGCTCTCTCTCTCCTCTCTTTTGAGCTCTCTCTCTCCCCCTCTCTTTGAGCTCTCTCTCTCCCCCTCTCTTTTGCGCTCTCATCCTCTCCCCCCCTTCTCTTTTGCGCTCTCCCCCCCTCCTCTTCGCGCGCTCTCCCCCCTCTTTTGCTCTCTCTCTTTCTCTCCCATCTCTTTTGCGCTCTCTCTCCCCCTCATCTTTGAGCTCTCGCTCTCCCCCTCTTCTCTGCGCCCCCTCTCTCTCCCCCCGCTCCTCTCTCTCTCTCACCCCCCCTCTCTCTCTCTCTCTCCCCCCCCTCCTCTCTCTCTCTCCCCCCTCCTCTCTCTCTCTCCCGCCCTCCTCTCTCTCTCTCTCTCTCCCCTCCTCTCTCTCTCCCCCCCTCCTCTCTCTCTCCCCCCCTCCTCTCCCACCCCACCTCCTCTCTCTCTCTCCACCCTCCTCTCTCTCGCTCTCTCTCTCTCTCTCCCCCCCTCCTCTCTCTCTCTCCCCCCCTCCTCTCTCTCCCCCTCCTCTCTCTCTCCCCCCCTCCTCTCTCTCTCCCCCCCTCCTCTCTCCCACCCTCCTCTCTCTCTCTCCACCCTCCTCTCTCTCTCTCTCTCTCCCCCCCTCCTCTCTCTCTCCCCCCCTCCTCTCTCTCCCCCTCCTCTCTCTCTCTCCCCCCCCCCTCCTCTCTCTCTCCCCCTCCTCTCTCTCCCCCCTCCTCTCTCTTCCCCCTCCTCACTCTCTTCCCCCCCCCTCCTCTCTCCTCTCCCCCCCCTCTCTCTCTCTCCCCCCCTCCTCTCTCTTCCCCCCCTCCTCTCCTCTCCTCCCCCCCCTCCTCTCTCTCCCCCCCCCTCCTCTCTCTCTCCCCACCCTACTCCCTCCTCTCTCTCTCCCCCTATTCTCCCCCCCTCTTCCCTCTCTCCCCCTCCTCTCTCTCCCCCCTCCTCTCACTCCCCTGTGTCTCTTCCCCCCCTCCTCACTCTCTCCCCCCCCTCCTCTCTCTCCCCCCTCCTCTCTCTCTCTCCCCCCTCCTCTCTCTCTCCCCCCCTCCTCTCTCTCCCCCCTCCTCTCTCTCTCCCCCCCTCCTCTCTCTCTCCCCCCCTCCTCTCTCTCCCCCCCTCCTCTCTCTCCCCCCTCCTCTCTCTCTCCCCCCCCTCCTCTCTCTCCCCCCTCCTCTCTCTCTCCCCCCCCTCCTCTCTCCTCCCTCCTCCTCTTTCTCCCTCCTCCTCTCTCTCCCTCCTCCTCTCTCTCTCTCCTCCTCTCTCTCTACGTCCTCCTCTCTCTCCCACCTCCTCTCTCTCTCCCCCTCCTCTCTCTCTCTCTCCCCCCCTCCTCTCTCTCCCCCCTCCTCTCTCTCTCCCCTCCTCTCTGTCTCCCCATCCTCTCTCTCCCTCCCTCCTCTCTCTCTCTCCTCCCCCCTCCTCTCTCTCTCCCCCATCCTCTCTCTCTCCCCCCCTCCTCTCTCTCTCCCCCCTCCTCTCTCTCTCCCCCTCTCTCTCCCCCCCTCCTCTCTCTCTCCCCCCTCCTCTCTCTCTCCCCCATCCTCTCTCTCTCCCCCATCCTCTCTCTCTCTCCCCCCTCCTCTCTCTCTCCCCCCTCCTCTCTCTCTCTCTCTCTCTCTCACCCCCCTCCTCTCTCTCCCCCTCTCTTTTGCGCTCTCTCTCTCCCCCATCTCTCCCCCCCTCCTCTCTCTCTCTCCTCCTCCCCCCTCGTCTCTCTCTCCCCCTCCTCTCTCTCTCTCCCCCCCTCTCTCTCTCTCCCCCCCCTCCTCTTCTCTCTCTCCCCCCTTCCCTCCCCCCTCTCTCTCTCCCCCCCCTCCTCTTCTCGTCTCTCTCCTCCCCCTTCCTCCCCCCTCTTCTCTCTCCCCCCCTCTCTCTCTCTCCCGCCCCTCTCTCTCTCTCCCCCCCTCTCTCTCTCCCCCCTCCTCTCTCTCTCCCCCCCCTCCTCTCTCTCTCCCCCCTCCTCTCTCTCTCTCCCCCTCCTCTCTCCCACCTCTCATTCACACATCTCTCTTTTGTGCTCTCTCTCCCCCATCTCTTTTGAGCTCTCTCTCTCCTCTCTTTTGAGCTCTCTCTCTCCCCCTCTCTTTTGAGCTCTCTCTCTCCCCCTCTCTTTTGCGCTCTCTCTCTCCCCCCCTCTCTTTTGCGCTCTCCCCCCCTCTCTTCGCGCTCACTCCCCCCTCTTTTGCTCTCTCTCTTTTTCTCCCATCTCTTTTGCGCTCTCTCGTCCCCCCTCTCTTTTGACTCTCGCACCCCTCCTCTCTCTGCGCCCCCTCTCTCTCGCCCCGCTCCCTCTCTCTCTCTCCCCCTCCTCTCTCTCTCTCTCCTCCCCCCCCTCCTCTCTCTCTCTTCCCTCCCTCCTCTCTCTCTCTCTCTCTACCCCTCCTCTCTCCTCCCCCCCCTCCTCTCTCTCTCCCCCCCTCCTCTCTCTCTCTCCCCCCTCCTCTCTCTCTCTCTCTCCCTCCTCATCTCTCTCTCTCTCTCTCCCCCCCCTCCTCTCTCTCTCCCCCCCTCCTCTCTCTCCCCCCTCCTCTCTCTCTCCTCCTCTCTCTCTATCTCCCCTCCTCTCTCTCTCTCTCTCCTCTCTCCCCCCTCCTCTCTCTCCCCCCCTCTCACTCTCCCAATCTCTTTTGCGCTCTATCCCTCCTCTTCTCTCTCTTTCTCCTATCTCTCTCCCCTCTCCTCTCTCTCTCTCCCCTCCTCTCTGTCTCTCAGTCTAACCCTCTCTATCTTGCAACCACACCAGGCCACGCCCCCTTCACACCCGACCACGCCCCTTTCACGGGCATTCATGACCAGCCATGCCCCCCTTCACACTCGCCACACCCCGCTCACTAGCTCCGCCCGGGGTGGGCCACGCCCACTTCTGCCGCAGATGAGATCACTAGGGAGTAGGACTCAAAGACCAGGTGTGTTTGTCCTTGTGCTGTCTCTACTGCGCAATGACAGCTTCGGACAAACACACTAGGCCTTTTATATAATAGGAGATATATATATATATAATAATATATATATATAGTATATATTATATATATATATATATACCTATATATATGATATATATTATATAATATATATATTATATACATGAGATATATAGTACAGATATAATACAAATATATAGGAATATCTATTTATAAATACATAGAACATATTATTCTGTTGGCACAACATTGTATTGAGAATTATTTTAAAGTAAATATCAAATTATATCACTTTATTTAATATGAATACATGTGGCCCTCGTATTAAGCCGGTTCAATTTGCGCCGTTTCAGAATAACAACCTTTTTTTTCAGTCATGTGACTGCTATGAAAAGCATTGAGAAGCATTGCATTGATTAAAATAGTCAGTAGGTGGAGCTGTCCGCTTGTGTTTCAGCAAAGATAGGCAAAGCCAAGCACACAAACAGGCTGGAATTAATTAGTCTAGCTAGAAATGAGCTATCGAGCAGCTTTCATAGGAACAAGATCTTCCTGTCTATAAATCAGTCCAGATTGGAATGCATAGAAAGAACTGTTTGCAGAATAAATGCAAGTAAAGTCCTGTGTTTGTGTGATTATTTTATTAGGTTTATAATGCCGTTTAGCAAATGTTTTGTTCATTTAACTTAGTTTTTATTATATATTCTGTGTTGTGTGATTATTTGATACTGTTTATAATGCTGTTTAGCATTTAAAGGTCTTCATTTCAAAGCTTTAAAAATAATGTATTAGGTGTTACGTTATGACAATTTTGAGAGGGGTCCTGGAACCTAACTCCCTCACTTCCCATTGACTACATTATAAACTGGGTTTCAATTTACAGCGGTTTTCGATTTACAACTATTCCTTCTGGAACCTAACCCCGCATAAACTGAGGGCTTACCTGTATTGCATAAATATGCTTTTTTCCATGTTTCATCTACTTAAAGGGACATAAAACAAGTTGGGATAGAGACAAAATATAATAATATGTACTTTACCTGCAAAGTATACTGCAGTGCCTCACTATTACCCTTTATTTTTATTTTTTTAATTGTAAAGCTCTAACTCTCCCCCCCCCCCCCCACACACACACATTTCATTCTATGGCTGTATCTTATATCTATTGTAATATTGTTAGAATGCAAAAATGCATAGGGAAAGGGATTATCTGATGGAGCTGCCTAGAAGCTGTGAACTCAGTTGAAATACAATGCCTGTGTCTAAACACTGATAAGGGTGGAGTTGGCTTCTCCAGGCAGCTTAGCTATGTAATCTCATTTTGCTTATTTTTGAAAATTATTTTAAAATACTTGCCAGCAATTTTTATACATTTTTTTTCTGCAAACTATTTTTTTAATTAATTAGCCCTTTTAGGACTATGCACAGATCTCAACCTGTTTTATGTCCTCTTTACTGCCAATGGCTAAAATGCACACATATAGACATTTAATAACATTAATTTATGTAAGAACTTACCTGATAAATTCATTTCTTTCATATTAGCAAGAGTCCATGAGCTAGTGACGTATGGGATATACATTCCTACCAGGAGGGGCAAAGTTTCCCAAACCTCAAAATGCCTATAAATACACCCCTCACCACACCCACAAAATCAGTTTAACGCATAGCCAAGAAGTGGGGTGATAAGACAAAAGTGCGAAAGCATAAAAAATAGGAATTGGAATAATTGTGCTTTATACAAAAAAAATCATAACCACCACAAAAAGGTGGGCCTCATGGACTCTTGCTAATATGAAAGAAATGAATTTATCAGTGTAAAGGTTCTTACATAAATTAATGTTTCTTTCATGTAATTAGCAAGAGTCCATGAGCTAGTGACGTAGGGATAATGAATACCCAAGATGTGGTCTTCCACGCAAGAGTCACTATAGAGAGGGGAGGGATAAAATAAAGACAGCCAATTCCGCTGAAAATAATCCACACCCAAAATAAAGTTTAAATCTTATAATGAAAAAAAACTAAAATTATAAGCAGAAGAAATCAAACTGAAACAGCTGCCTGAAGAACTTTTCTAACCAAAAACTGCTTCAGAAGAAGAAAACACATCAAAATGTAGAATTTTAGTAAAAGTATGCAAAGAAGACCAAGTTGCTGCTTTGCAAATCTGATCAACCGAAGCTTCATTCTAAATGCCCAGGAAGTAGAAACTGACCTAGTAGAATGAGCTGTAATCCTTTGAGGCAGAGTTTTAACCCCGACTCGACATAAGCATGATGAATTAAAGATTTCAACCAAGACGCCAAAGAAATGGCAGAGGCCTTCTGACCTTTCCTAGAACCGGAAAAGATAACAAATAGACTAGAAGTCTTTCGGAAATTCTTAGTAGCTTCAACATATATTTCAAAGCTCTAACTACATCCAAAGAATGGCAATGATCTCTCCATTAGAATTCTTAGGATTAGGACACAATGAAGGAACCACAATTTCTCTACTAATGTTGGTTAGAATTCACAACCTTAGGTAAAAATTTAAAAGAAGTTCGCAACACCGCCTTATCCTGATGAAAAATCAGAAAAGGAGATTCACAAGAAAGAGCAGATAATTCAGGAAACTCTTCTATCAGAAGAGATGGCCAAAAGAAACAAAACTTTCCAAGAAAGTAATTTAATGGTCCAGTGAATGCATTGGTTCAAACGGAGGAGCTTGAAGAGCCCCCAGAACCAAATTCAAACTCCCAAGGAGGAGAAATTGACTTAATAACAGGTTTTATACGAACCAAAGCTTGTACAAAAACAATGAATATCAGGAAGATTAGCAATCTTTCTGTGAAAAAGAACAGAAAGAGCAGAGATTTGTCCTTTCAAGGAACTTGCAGACAAACCTTTATCCAAAACATCCTGAAGAAACTGTAAAATTCTCGGAATTCTAAAAGAATGCCAGAAAAAATTATGAGAAAGACACCAAGAAATGTAAATCTTCCAGACTTCGATAATATATCTTCCTAGATACAGATTTACGAGCCTGTAACATAGTATTAATCACAGAGTCAGAGAAACCTCTTGACTGAGAATCAAGCGTTCAATCTCCATTACCTTCAAATTTAAGGATTTGAGATCCTGATGGAAAAAAAGGACCTTGCGACAGAAGGTCTGGTCTTAACGGAAGAGTCCACGGTTGGCAAGTGGCCATCCGGACAAGATCCGCATACCAAAACCTGTGAGGCCATGCTGGAGCCACCAGCAGAACAAACGAGCATTCCTTCAGAATCTTGGAAATTACTCTTGGAAGAAGAACTAGAGGCGGAAAGATATAGGCAGGATGATACTTCCAAGGAAGTGACAATGCATCCACTGCTTCCGCCTGAGGATCCCTGGATCTGGACAGATACCTGGGAAGCTTCTTGTTTAGATGAGAAGCCATCAGATCTATTTCTGGAAGTCCCCCACATCTGAACAATCTGAAGAAATACCTCTGGGTGAAGAGACCATTCGCCCGGATGTAACGTTTTGGCGACTGAGATAATCCGCTTCCCAATTGTCTATACCTGGGATATGAACTGCAGAAATTAGACAGGAGCTTGGATTCCCGCCATAACCAGTATTCGAAGATACTTCTTTCATAGCCAGAGGACTGTGAGTCCCTCCTTGATGATTGATATATGCCACAGTTGTGACATTGTCCGTCTGAAAACAAATGAACGACTCTCTCTTTAGAAGAGGGCCATGACTGAAGAGCTCTGAAAATTGCACGGAGTTCCAAAATATTGATTGTAATCTCACCTCCTGAGATTCCCAAACCCCTTGTGCTGTCAGAGACCCCCAAACAGCTCCCCAACCTGTCAGACCTTGCATCTGTTGAAATCACAGTCCAGGTTGGAAGAACAAAAGAAGCCCCCTGAACTAAACGATGGTGATCTGTCCCCACATCAGAGAATGTCGTACAATCGGTTTTAAAGATATCAATTGAGATATCTTTGTAAAATCCCTGCACCACTGGTTCAGCATACAAAGCTGTAGAGGTCGCATGTGAAAACGAGCAAAGGGGATCGCGTCCGATGCAGCAGTCATAAGACCTAGAATTTCCATGCATAAGGCTACCGAAGGGAATGATTGAGACTGAAGGTTTCGACAAGCTGAAACCAATTTTAGACGTCTCTTGTCTGTCAGAGACAGAGTCATGGACACTGAATCTATCTGGAAACCTAAAAAGGTTACCCTTGTCTGAGGAATCAATGAACTTTTCGGTAAATTGATCCTCCAACCATGATCTCGAAGAAACAATACAAGTCGATTTCGTATGAGATTCTGCTAAATGAGAAGACTGAGCAAGTACCAAGATATAGTCCAAATAAGGAAATACCACAATACCCTGTTCTCTGATTACAGACAGAAGGGCACCGAGAACCTTTGGTAAAAAATCCTTGGAGCTGTTGCTAGGCCAAAGACGGGCAGAGCCACAAACTGGTAAAGCTTGTCTAGGAAAGAGAATCTCAGAAACTGATAGTGATCTGGATAAATCGGCAAATATGCAGATATGCATCCTGTAAATCTATTTGTGGACAATATAATCAGCCCTTGCTGAACAAAAGGCAGAATAGTCCTTATAGTTACCATTATGAATGTTGGTATTCTTACATAATGATTCAATATTTTTAAATCCAGAACTGGTCTGAAGGAATTCTCCTTCTTTGGTACAATGAAGAGATTTGAGTAAAACCCCAGCCCCTGTTCCAGAACTGGAACTGGCATAATTACTCCAGCCAACTCTAGATCTGAAACACATTTCAGAAATGCTTGAGCCTTCACTGGATTTACTGGGACCACGGGAAAGAAAAAATCTTTCTTGCAGGAGGCCTTATCTTGAAGCCTATCTGTACCCTTCTGAAACAATGTTCTGAAGTCCAAAGATTGTGAATTGAATTGATACCAAATTTCTTTGAAAAAATCGTAATCTGCCCCCTACCAGCTGGGCTGGAATGAGGGCCGCACCTTCATGTGGACTTGGGAGCTGGTTTTGGCTTTCTAAAAGGCTTGGAATTTATTCCAGACTGGAGATGGTTTCCAACTGAACCGCTCCTGTAGGGGAAGGATCAGGCTTTTGTTCCTTATTGTGACGAAAGGAAAGAGAAACGATTATTAGACCTAAATTTACCTTTAGATTTTTTATCCTGTGGTAAAAAAGTCCTTTCCCTCCAGTAATAGTTGAAATAATAGAATCCAACTGTGAACCAAACAATTTATTACCCTGGAAAGAAAGGGAAAGCAAAGTTGACTTATGACGACATATCAGCATTCCAAGTTTAAGCCATAAAGCTCTTCTAGCTAAAATAGCTAGAGACCATATACCTGACAATCAACCCTAATGATATCAAAGATGGCATCACAAATAAAATTATTAGCATAGTTGGAAGAAGATTAACAATGCTATGAGAATTATCGATTTGTTACTTGTTGCGCTAAAGCTTCTAGACCAAAAAGTTGAAGCTGCAGCAACATTCCGCTAAAGATATAGCAGGTCTAAGAAGATTACCTGAACATAAGTAAGCTTTCGTAGAAAGGATTCAATTTTCCTATCTAAAGGATCCTTAAAGGGAAGTACTATCTGCCGTAGGAATAGTAGTACGCTTAGCAAGAGTAGAGATATCCCCATCAACCTTAGGGATTTTGTCCCAAAACTCTAATCTGTCAGATGGCACAGGTATATAATTGCTTAAAACGTTTAGAAGGAGTAAATGAATTACCCAAATTATTCCATTCCCTGGAGATTACTTCAGAAATAGCATCAGGGACAGGAAAAACTTCTGGAATAACTACAGGAGATTTAAAAAACCTTAAATTAAACGTTTAGATTTAAGTATCAAGAGGACCAGGAATCCTCTATTTCTAATGCAATTAAGACTTCTTTTAAGTAAAGAACGAATAAATTCCATTTTGAACAAATATGAAGATTTATCAGCATCAACCCTCTGAAACAGAATCCTCTGAACCAGAGGAGTCCATTATCAGAATCAGAATGATGATGTCATTTGAAAAATTCATCTGAAAAATGAGAAGTTTTAAAAGACCTTTTACGTTTACTAGAAGGAGGAATAACAGACATAGCCTTCTTAATGGGATTTAGAAACAAAATTCTCTTTATGTTAACAGGAACACTCTGAGTATTAGATGTTGATGGAACCACAACAGGTAATTGTAACATTACTAAAGGAAATATTATCTGCATTAACAAGGTTTGTCATGACATTCATTACAAACAACAGCTGGAGGAACAGATACCACAAGTTTACAGCAAATACACTTAACTTTGGGTAGATCCAGCATCAGGCAGCGATTTTCCAGAAGTATCTTCTGATTCAGGGTCAATCTGGGACATCTTGCAATATGTAATAGAAAAAACAACATATAAAGCAAAATTGATCAAATTCCTTAAATGACAGTTTCAGGAATGGGAAAAAATGCCAGTGAAAACAAGCTTCTAGCAACCAGAAGCAATAAACAATGAGACTTAAATTAATGTGGAGACAATAATGACGCCCATATTTTTTAGCGCCAAAAAAGACGCCCACATTATTTGGCGCCAAAAATGACGCCACATCCGGTAACGCCGACACTTTTGGCGCAAAAAACGTCAAAAGATGACGCAACTTCCGGTGACAAGGAATGACGCCGGAAATAACAAAGAAAATTTTTGCGCCAAAAAAGTCTGCACCAAGAATGACGCAATAACATGAAGCATTATCAGCCCCCGCGAGCCTAACAGCCCACAGGGAAAAAAGTCAAATTTTGAGTAGAGAAAAAAATTGATTATTTCAAATGCATTAATCCCAAATAATGAAACTGACTGTCTGAAATAAGGAATATTGAGACATCCTGAATCAAGGCAAATAAATGTTTAAACACAAATATTTTCGAACTTTATATAAAAGTGCCCAACCATAGCTTAGAGTGTCACAAAAATAAGACTTACTTACTCCAGGACACTCATCTACATGTAAGTAGAAAGCCAAACCAGTACTGAAACGAGGAATCAAGTAGAGGTAATGGTATATATAAGAGTATATCATCGATCTGAAAAGGGAGGTAAAGAGATGAATCTCTACGACCGAGTAACAGAGAACCTATGAAAAGACCCCGTAGAAGGAGATCATTGAATTCAAATAGGCAATACTCTCTTCACATCCCTCTGACATTCACTGCACGCTGAGAGGAAAACCGGGCTCCAACCTGCGCGGAGCGGCATATCAACGTAGAATCTAGCACAAACTTACTTCACCACCTCCATAGGAGGCAAAGTTTGTAAAACTGATTTTGTGGGTGTGGTGAGGGGTGTATTTATAGGCATTTTGAGGGTTTGGCAAACTTGCCCCTCCTGGTAGGAATGTATAATCCCATACGTCACTAGCTCATGGACTCTTGCTAATTACATGAAAGAAATATATATATATATACATCTTTAGACATGTATTTATTAAGTATCTCTATTTAAAATCATTTGCAGCCTTTTTTTCCACTCCAGAGACCTTATATCTTTGAGCCCTTATAACTTTTTTTGCAATGTTTTTTAAATAATTTATTAGATAATGTTCTTATGAGTGATCTGTATTTTTAATTTATTTTGTGACATTTGTTTCGGCTAAACAGTTAACCAGAGCTCTAAGGTTGCACTATCCCTGATGTGAGTTAACTAAGCGCAATACGAACTTGTAATACGAGTGGCTACATCCAATGCGTGCAAACCACCACCCACGAATCAACCCGAAATTGCTTGCACGTAAGTGTTAGTACCTTCATTATTTACTTTTAGGGCTTTTGATGTAAAATACTACTGAACTTTTTCCTTGTTCCACTATCTCAAGAGAGGCTGGGAGGGCATACTGTCAGCTTAAGTAGGTTTACATTTAACTGACCCAGCTACATGCTACATAGTGATAGAGGGAGCTCACATATCTAGCAGTTATTTGTCACAGCAGAGGAGATAAGATAAACATAGTCAATAGGACTTTTAAGGTTTTTTCTGCTCTACAACGAAGCTCTAAACATTTTGCTGACACATTTACACTTAATTAAACTATGATCAAATGTTATCTGTCTATTTTTTTTTTGCACTGCGAGATGTTTTCTATTGGAAAATACTTCTTGCAAAATGTCCAATATTATTAGAGCATGAAGATTAAGAATACACACGTACTACAGCCGTATGCTCTGCAGGTTCAGTGCCCAGGAAACTAAAACTTATCATGATTTGCACACTTTATTTTATCTGTCGCTAATTGCCCCTAATTGATTAGCTGTGTTTAACCTGACTGCACCAATTACTTTACAGCAACTAAAAGTTTACACTCATTTCTTCAATGATTGAACAACTAATATAATTAAAAACACATATATTATAATTCTCAGGCTAATCTTTTGCTTTGAATACATAATCAGATATAGAGTTATTTGCTATTTTTGAGGTTATTTACGCTTTAAAATCACAGTCATGAAACATTTCAAATCCCATGTGTGATAAATATAACAATTTTGTATTTTCTTTTATTATGCCTTATAAATTGACATAATTAAATACAAAATAACTTTATGTATATTGTTTTTGTGATCAGATATACTGGGATTCAAATCAGTAGCTCATCTGAATTTCAAAGAGCATCAAATGTGCTGAAAGTCAATGGTGCAAGAACTTCCAGTCTATAACAGTATCAGAGTATCTGTGACATTGTCATTATACAATTTGACACCTTTACTGGAGAGTCAGAGTATTAACATAATTCCCTAAAACAAAGGTGTCATCACCTGGGAACCAGACTTGCTTTTTGTCTCCAACTTTTATTGATTTGCAGCAGACCCCTCTGGCAGACAAGGGGGTTACATTATGAAGAAACCTTTTATTGATGGTTTTCTGGGCAGTCACAATTCAGTTCTAAGGGTAAAATCCCTGTAATGTTCTGGACTAAACAACTAATAGAGATAACAGACAAAGGGTATGGTCCCCCAGGGAGGAGCGGCCTCACTAAGCCCTGTGCTACAAGTAATGATACATTTGGTTAGATTTATGATGACGCCCAGTTGGCAAGCAGTGGCCCTGCTGTACTCACTAAATCACAGGCTTTGCTGCTAATTGCATTCTTGTGTGAAGACCTTTCCTGCCCACCTCTCATGGGGCTCAGGAAGAGTCACTTGTACAGCTGCACGTTTAGTGCCTATGTGGCACCTGTTAGATTACAATGTTACTCATAAAACTGGTTGTTTAGAATTCTTGCATTATTTCCATGACCGCCTACATTCTCAGCTCTCACACGTGACTGTGGCAGAAACAATGGCAGTCATTATGGGCAAGGAATTATCAGAATGTTTAAGTCCTATAAGCATTTAACCCAGGTCCTTAACTCAAGGCCAAGACCCCCTAAATTGAGCAGTGTAGGGAAGGGTAAAAACTGACAGCAGAAAGTGACCATATGGCCCACCTACTAAGATAACCAGCTATGCATATACTTGACCTCTGTTTTTCACTCCCTGCCTTGAACTCTAAATGATCCAGTGTAACAAAATGAACATTTTATCACTAAATTTACTATATACATTGCTCCCTCTAGTGATAGAAGTGTGGTAGTGTTGTAGTATACATAATTATTAAATATATGTAATTAGATAATATCGCTTTCTGAGCTATTGCAACCTGTATTAATTGCACTTAATATCCCAGCTTGATAATAGTTTCCAATAAGTTTTTTTTTACTAAGTATTAGACGTGCACGGGCAAAAAATGAGTTTAATCCGAAAGATTTGTTTCAGATTTTTTTGTCAAACGTTCGTTTCAGACGAATTTCACCCATCAGGCATTCGGTTTGGATGAATATTGGATTTGGATATGTTACCTTTATTTCCAATGGGAACAGCTATTACAGACCCAATTGTTATTAGCTAATTCAGTTTAGAGAACTGAAAAAAGGATACAGTACAAGCCCTCTATTCTACCCCTGATTAATCTAATGCATGGATCACAATAACAAAACACAACAAACTTTATTTAAAAAACATTAAAAGTGGGTTAATTAAAAAAACATAAATGCTTGCAGTGATGACACTTAAAGGGATATGAAACCCAATTTTTTTATTTTCATGATTCAGATACAGCAGCAATTTTAAGCAACTTTCAAATTTACTCCAATTATCAATTTTTCTTTGTTCTCTTGATTCTCTTATTTGAAAAGCAGGAAATCGTAAGCTTAGGAGCCCGCCCCAGGTGCTGAACCAAAATAGGGCTGCCTCCCAAGCTTAAATTCTTGCTTTTCAAATAAAGATATCAGTCGAACAAAGACAAATTGATAATAGAATTACATTGGAAAGGTATTTAAAATGACATGCTATATCTGAATCATGCAAGAACAAATTTGGGTTTCATATTCAATTTAACAATAATTTTTGTATACAATATATTGGCCGACCAAACACTGGGGGTCTGTATGTTCAGTCCTTTTGTAGAGCTATTATATTATTTTTTTATTATAACGTTTTTTTTTGTGTGTGTGATCCCCGCATTAGATTAATCAGGGATGAAATAGAGGGGCCCTTGTACTGTACTCCTTTTTTCAGTTCTATAAACTGAATTAGCAAATGTATGAAATTGATACATAGCACCTATCAGCCACAATATAATAACAATAAGGGCATAAACAGTATTTAAATTGGCGCAGTATCGCTCACAGAAGTAACTATAAAAGAAGTGCCCATCAGAATCCCTACGTTTGTAGACAATTATTATTAACACAAATCTAACGTTTTAGGATATGAACAAGTAAAATAACCTATTTTTCACTGTTAAAAGAACAAACAACTCCTGTATGACATAACTCACAGCATTTAGGGCCATGTCCCTTGCATCAGTCATTGGTAATTCTATAGCAGGATAGGACAGGGGACGATGGATAAATTAATTGTCAGGACCCCTGTAATCTCTTATAAACAAAGTAAATTATTAACCCAAACAAATATAACTCCTGCTCCCCATTCCTGCACATATTTTGTTGGTGCCACACGGCATGAACAAATTAATTAATCGATTTTGTCATGTAATCATTCATTTTTTGTCCTTCTTTGTCCAATAATGTATTTATCTTTTCGTATATCAAACGACTCGACGAGATCAGCAAAATTTGGACCAATTTGCATTCATCTGAAGCCCGAAAGCGCATCTCTACTCAGTATTCACAAAATTCCTCCACAGCAAAAAAGTCTCGCCATTTCCCACATTGTCCTCTGGAGTTTTCACACCGAAATAATTTCTTAGTGAATTCAATTTAATAGTTACTATAATAATTGTAGAGCTTTTTAGTTATTTTTGTAATCATTGAATTTACAAGGCAAAGGTTTTTCAAATCGTAGATCAGTGATAGCAAACACCATAATGCTGCCAAAATGCACTTCAGGGTAAACAGTTTCTTAAAGTGAAAAAAGAAAAGACAAATACTATCATATTATATATATACTAAAAAAATAATACAATATAAACATCAGAACCTTTACATTTATTTTTTTTATTGTGTTTTCACAGTTTCTCCTCCTTGTGTAGACCTCAGGTAACCAACTCAAGTGTGTAACCAGCACAAGCCACTAACTTTAGTGAGTTAGATTCACACCAAGGAGTTAAAGGGTTCAGTGCAAAGGTAACAAGAAGCTAATTGCTAGGCAGCTTCATCTGAATGCTGATTTGCACAGTGGAACATATGGAAATGACAGTAGCATTCAGGTCTTTGAAGCTGTCTGACCCAATGACCTACAGGTATTTTTTAGCTTAATAAACATTTACATTTTTACTGTTCTGAACAGCTGCAATGTTTAAAATGAGTTAAAACCTCTTTCTAACTGTCATTAGATGGCACATCTGTTATGTAGAAAAACACTGTTACATCAGGAATAAAACTGAGCACAGGGAATGCAGGGAAAAGCCATTTGTTCATCCGCGTGCAAGCATTATCTATGGCTGTCTTGTTTTTAAGACAGGAGGAAATGTGGGATACGGCTGATGGTATGTAATACTCAATTGCTTTTTTATGACATCTAGTGGTGTATGATAAGATGACATCATAGGTCTTCAACAACTGCTCTTCAATACAAATATAATGTCGTCCCTATATTAATCAATTTTTATACCACCACACTCACATCCCCCTGCAACCCCTTAGGTGACAGGGCATAGCTCATTCAGGTGTGTAAGGCTAGTGACAAGATACACCAATAAAGGATAGGCAAGATATAAAGTCAAATAAAGTTCATTTATAAAAGGACATTACACATTGAATTGATATACAATGTTTAATTATACTTACTAAAACAATTGCAATGTACATGTATTCATTATTTAGCTTTTCCTCTAACTCTTCTTCTAAAAATTGTAGTTTTTCCACTTCTAGAGAAAACCTGAGGTGCATTTTGTGGTATTCCAGAATCCGACCCTTCTACGTGCTGCATTATGTTTACTTGATCAGTTTAGTAAATAATTTATATTGGTACCTAACTGACAACACCAAGGAAATTATAAGTGAAAACACTCAAGAGGCTTTCAATAGGTGTGTTCATGGATTGCAAAACAAACATTGAGATTTATGTTAACAAAATTATATTTTTTAAAATGTATTTTTTCTCAGATATTTTAGCATATATATATATATACAGGAAACTCACACACAGCTCTAGAAAAAAAGGGAAGGGCTGCAAAATCATCAGTTTCACTGTTTTTTACTATTTATGTTATGTGTTTGAGTAAAATGGACATTTTTGTTTTATTCTATAAACTACTGACATTTCTCCCAAATAAATATATTGTCATTTAGTAGCATTTATTTGCAGAAAAATGGACAACTGGTAAACATAACAAAAGATGCAGTTTTAGAGACCTCGAATAGTGAAAAACATAATTTATGTAAGAACTTACCTGATAAATTCATTTCCTTCATATTATCAAGAGTCCCATGAGCTAGTGAGCGTATGGGATATACATTCCTACCCAGGAGGGGCAAAGTTCCCAAACCTTAAAATGCCTATAAATACACCCCTCACCACACCCACAATTCAGTTTAACGAATAGCCAAGAAGTGGGGTGATAAGAAAAAGTGCGAAAGCATATAAAATAAGGAATTGGAATAATTGTGCTTTATACAAAAAAATCATAACCACCACAAAAAAGGGCGGGGCCTCATGGACTCTTGCTAATATGAAAGAAATGAATTTATCAGGTAAGTTCTTACATAAATTATGTTTTCTTTCATGTAATTAGCAAGAGTCCATGAGCTAGTGACGTATGGGATAATGACTACCCAAGGATGTGGATCTTTCCACACAAGAGTCACTAGAGAGGGAGGGATAAAATAAAGACAGCCAATTCCTGCTGAAAATAATCCACACCCAAAATAAAGTTTAACGAAAAACATAAGCAGAAGATTCAAACTGAAACCGCTGCCTGAAGAACTTTTCTACCAAAAACTGCTTCAGAAGAAGAAAATACATCAAAATGGTAGAATTTAGTAAAAGTATGCAAAGAGGACCAAGTTGCTGCTTTGCAGATCTGATCAACCGAAGCTTCATTCCTAAACGCCCAGGAAGTAGAAACTGACCTAGTAGAATGAGCTGTAATTCTTCTGAGGCGGAGTTTTACCCGACTCAACATAGGCAAGATGAATTAAAGATTTCAACCAAGATGCCAAAGGAAATGGCAGAAGCTTTCTGGCCTTTCCTAGAACCGGAAAAAGATAACAAATAGACTAGAAGTCTTACGGAAAGATTTCGTAGCTTCAACTTAATATTTCAAAGCTCTAACAACATCCAAAGAATGCAACGATTTCTCCTTAGAATTCTTAGGATTAGGACATAATGAAGGAACCACAATTTCTCTACTAATGTTATTGGAATTCACAACTTTAGGTAAAAATTCAAAAGAAGTTCGCAACACCGCCTATCCTGATGAAAAATCAGAAAAGGAGACTCACAACGAAAGAGCAGATAATTCAGAAACTCTTCTAGGCAGAAGAGATGGCCAAAAGGAACAAAACTTTCCAAGAAAGTAATTTAATGTCCAATGATATGCATAGGTTCAAAAGGAGGAGCTTGAAGAGCTCCCAGAACCAAATTCAAACTCAAGGAGGAGAAATTGACTTAATGACAGGTTTTATACGAACCAAAGCTTGTACAAAACAATGAATATCAGGAAGAATAGCAATCTTTCTGTGAAAAAGAACAGAAAGAGCAGAGATTTGTCCTTTCAAAGAACTTGCGGGACAAACCCTTATCCAAACCATCCTGAAGAAACTGTAAAATTCTCGGTTATTCTAAAGAATGCCAAGAAAAATGATGAGAAAGACACCATGAAATATAAGTCTTCCAGACTCTATAATATATCTCTCGTGATACAGATTTACGAGCCTGTATACATAGCATAATCACGGAGTCAGAGAAACCTCTATGACCAAGAATCAAGCGTTCAATCTCCCATACCTTTAAATTTAAGGATTTCAGATCCTGATGGAAAAAAGGACCTTGTGACAGAAGGTCTGGTCTAACGGAAGAGTCCATGGATGGCAAGAGGCCATCCGGACAAGATCCCGCATACCAAAACCTGTGAGGCCATGCCGGAGCTATTAGCAGAACAAACGAGCATTCCCTCAGAATCTTGGAGATTACTCTTGGAAGAAGAACTAGAGGCGGAAAGATATAGGCAGGATGATACTTCCAAGGAAGTGATAATGCATCCACTGCCTCCGCCCTGAGGATCCCGGGATTGGGACAGATACCAGGGAAGTTTCTTGTTTAGATGAGAGGCCATCAGATCTATCTCTGGAGCCCCCACAATTGAACATCTGAAGAAATACCTCTGGGTGAAGAGACCATTCGCCCCGGATGCAACGTTTGGCGACTGAGATAATCGCTTCCCAATTGTCTACACCTGGGATAATGAAACCGCAGAGATTAGACAGGAGCTGGATTCCGCCCAAACCAAAATTCGAGATACTTCTTTTCATAGCCAGAGGACTGTGAGTCCCTCCTTGATGATTGATGTATGCCACAGCTGTTGTGGGACATTGTCTGTCTGAAAACAAATGAACGATTCTCTCTTCAGAAGAGGCCAAAACTGAAGAGCTCTGAAAATTGCACGGAGTTCCAAAATATTGATCGGTAATCTCACCTCCTGAGATTCCCAAACTCCTTGTGCCGTCAGAGATCCCCACACAGCTCCCCAACCCTGTGAGACCTTGCATCTGTTGAAATTTCAGTCCAGGTCGGAAGACAAAAGAAGCCCCCTGAATTAAACGATGGTCGATTTGTCCACCACGTTAGAGAGTGTCGAACCAATCGGTCTTTAAAGATATTACTTGAGATATCTTCGTGTAATCCCTGCACCATTGGTTCAGCATACAGAGCTGAAGAGGTCGCAATGTGAAAAACGAGCAAAGGGGGATCGGTCCGATGCAGCAGTCATAAGACCTAGAATTTCCATGCATAAGGCTACCGAAGGGAATGATTGTGACTCTGAAGGTTTCGACAAGCTGTAATCAATTTTAGACGTCTCTTGTCTGTTAAAGACAGAGTACATGGACACTGAATCTATCTGGAAACCCAGAAAGGTTACCCTTGTTTGAGGAATCAAAGAACTTTTTGGTAAATTGATCCTCAACCATGATCTTGAAGAAACAACACAAGTCGATTCGTATGAGACTCTGCTAAATGTAAAGACGGAGCAAGTACCAAGATTATCGTCCAAATAAGGAAATTACCACAATACCCCTGTTCTTGATTACAGACAGACAGGGCACCGAGAATCTTTGTGAAAATTCTTGGAGCTGTAGCAAGGCCAACACGGTAAGAGCCACAAATTGGTAATGCTTGTCTAGAAAAGAGAATCTCAGGAAACTGATAATGATCTGGATGAATCGGTATATGCAGATATGCATCCCTGTAAATCTATTGTGGACATATAATTCCCTTGCTGAAACCAAAAGGCAATATAGTCCTTACAGTTACCATCTTGAACGTTGGTATCCTTACATAACGATTCAATAATTTTTAGATCCAGAACTGGTCTGAAGGAATTCTCCTTCTTTGGTACAATGAAGAGATTTGAATAAAACCCCCATCCCTGTTCCGGAAACTGGAACTGGCATAATTACTCCAGCCAACTCTAGATCTGAAACACATATTCAGAATGGCTTGAGCTTTCACTGGATTTACTGGACATGGGGAAAGAAAAAATCTCTTTGCAGGAGGTCTCATCTTGAAACCAATTCTGGTACCCTTCTGAAACTATGTTCTGAATCCAAAGATTGTGAACAGATTTGATCCAAATTTCTTTGAAAAAAACGTAACCTGCCCCCTACCAGCTGAACTGGAATGAGGGCCGTACCTTCATGTGTACTTAAGAAGCAGGCCTTTGCCTTTCTAGCAGGCTTGGATTTATTCCAGACTGGAGATGGTTTCCAAACTGAAACTGCTCCTGAGGATCGAAGGATCAGGCTTTTGTTCTTTGTTGAAACGAAAGGAAACGAAAACGATTGTTTAGCCACTGTTTTACCTTTAGATTTTTTATCCTGTGGTAAAAAAGTTCCTTTCCCACCAGTAACAGTTGAATAATAGAATCCAACTGAGAACCTTTTTTTTTTTTTTTTTTTTTTTTTTTTTTTTTTTTTTTTTTTTTTTTTTTTTTTTTTTTTTTTTTTTTTTTTTTTTTTTTTTTTTTTCCCTAATGAAAGAAATGGAAAGTAGAGTTGATTTAGAAGCCATATCAGCATTCCAAGTCTTAAGCCATAAAGCTCTTCTGCTAAGATAGCCAGAGACATAAACTAACATCAACTCTAATAATATCAAAAATGGCATCACAGATAAATTATTAGCATGCTGAGAAGAATAATAATATCATGAGAATCACGATTTGTTACTTGTTGCGCTAAGTTTCCAACCAAAAAGTTGAAGCTGCAGCAACATCAGCCAATGATATAGCAGGTCTAAGAAGATTACCTGAACATAGATAAGCTTTTCTTAGAAAGATTCAATTTTCTATCTAAAGGATCCTTAAACGAGTACCATCTGACGTAGGAATGGTAGTACGTTTAGCAAGGGTAGAAATAGCCCCATCAACTTTAGGGATTTTGTCCCAAAATTCTAAGCCTGTCAGGCGGAACAGGATATAATTGCTAAAACGTTTAGAAGGAGTAAATTAATTACCCAATTTTATCCCATTCCTTAGAAATTACTGCAGAAATAGCATTAGGAACAGGAAAGACTTCTGGAATAACCCGCAGGAGCTTTAAAAACCTTATCCAAACGTATAGAATTAGTATCAAGAGGACTAGAATCCTCTATTTCTAAGCAATTAGTACTTCTTTAAGTAAAGAGCGAATAAATTCCCATCTTAAATAAATATGAAGATTTTATCAGCATCCAATCTCAGAGACAGAATCCTTTGAACTAGAAGGAGTCCAAAGAATCAGAATGATGGTGTTCATTTAAAAATTCATCTGTAGAGAGAGAAGATTTAAAGTCTTTTTTACGTTTACTAGAAGGAGAAATAACAGACAAAGCCTTCTTTATGGATTCAGAAACAAAATCTCTTATTTATTCAGGAACATTCTGCACCTTAGATGTTGAGGGAACTGCAACAGGCAATGGTACATCACTAAAGGAAATATTATCTGCTTTAACAAGTTTGTCATGACAATTAATACAAACAACAAGCTGGAGAAATAGCTACCAAAAGTTTACAGCAGATACACTTAGCTTTGGTAGATCCAGCAGCTTGTGGTTTTCCCTGTAGTATCTTCTGGCTCAGAGCAACGTGAGACATCTTGCAATATGTAAGAGAAAAAACAACATATATCGCTAAAAATAAATCAAATTCCTTATAAGACAGTTTCAGGAATGGGAAAAAAAATGCCAAACATCAAGCTTCTAGCAACCAGAAGCAAATGAAAAATGAGACTGAAATAATGTGGAGACAAAAGCGACGCCCATATTTTTTGGCGCCAAATAAGACGCCCACATTATTTGGCGCCTAAATGCTTTTTGGCGCCAAAATGACGCCACATCCGGAACGCCCGACATTTTTTGGCGCAAAATAACGTCAAAAAAATGACGCAACTTCCGGCGGACACGTATGACGCCGGAAACGGAAATGAATTTTTGCGCCAAAAAAAATCCGCGCCAAGAATGACGCAATAAAATGAAGCATTTTCAGCCCCCCGGCGAGCCTAACAGCCCACAGGGAAGAAAAAGTCAAATTTTTGAGGTAAGACAAAAATATGTTAATTTAAAGCATTATCCCAAATATGAAACCTGACTGTCTGAAATAAGGAAAGTTGAACATTCTGAGTCAAGGCAAATAAATGTTTGAGATACATATATTTAGAACTTTATAAATAAAGTGCCCAACCATAGCTTAGAGTGTCACAGAAAAATAAGACTTACTTACCCCAGGACACTCATCTACATGTTTGTAGAAAGCCAAACCAGTACTGAAACGAGAATCAGTAGAGGAAATGGTAAATATAATGAGTATATCGTCGATCTGAAAAGGGAGTAAGAGATGATTCTCTACGGACCGATAACAGAGAACCTATGAAATAGACCCCGTAGAAGGAGATCACTGCATTCAATAGGCAATACTCTCCTCACATCCCTCTGACATTCACTGCACGCTGAGAGGAAAACCGGGCTCCAACTTGCTGCGGAGCGCATATCAACGTAGAATCTAGCACAAACTTACTTCACCACCTCCCTTGGAGGCAAAGTTTGTAAAACTGATTTGTGGGTGTGGTGAGGGGTGTATTTATAGGCATTTTAAGGTTTGGGAAACTTTGCCCCTCCTGGTAGGAATGTATATCCCATACGTCACTAGCTCATGGACTCTTGTTAATTACATGAAAGAAAGAACACGTTTTCTGCAAGATAACCTTTTTTAATGGGGTTAATATGAATTTGTTTTCTTTGCATTATTCAGGTCTGTAAAACACATTTTTTTGTTATTTTGACCATGTTGTCTATTTTACTGCAAATAAATGCTCTAAATGACAATATTTATACAACAAAAATGTTAATTTTACACATAACTATAAATGGTAAAACCAGAGAAACTGAAATTTTGTAGTAGTCTCTTAATTCTTCGCAGAGTGTGTGTGTGTGTGTGTATATATGGTGGTATATGTGTGTGTATATATATATGCA